>NW_024072363.1:0-5548 GCF_014754425.2 Oryx dammah
TCATGGGCTAACTTTGATCATATCTCTCTTTTACCTTGTCCTGACTAGTTTCAAGGAATTTGGGGAGGTAGGTTTGAGCAAGTACACTTAGGGTATATAAGGTTTTCACAAAAACTGGTCAGAGTCCTTGGCTAAGAGGAGACTCTGCCTTGGCCCGCCAGTGTAATAAACTGCACTCCACTATCTGCATTGTCCTTCTGAGTGAGTTTGTTTCCCAGAACACGTGGCTACAACATTTGGTGCATGGGCCAGGAAACTCCTCACTTTGAGGAGACAAGTCCCATTTGGGACTACTCCGAGGCCTTGCGGCTCGAATCTTCTAGAAGGGGGGAAGGCGCCTCACCCTTCTGGAAGGATTCTGCTTCTCAATGCCCAGACCTATCACGTTAGCAGGGAGTGGACGGCGGCAGAGGAACTGAGTGCTCAGGTGAGGAGGAACCCACCCGGCAGGGTGGAAGAGGGGGCCTGATCACCCCCCTGGGAGGGACTAGAAGAGGCACGGAGCCACAGGACCCTGGAATAGGCAGGCGGCGATTGCTTGGTGCACAGGTCGATGAGCGTGCTAGGGCTTAGGAAGGGAATTTGTGAAGGTCATTTAGGAGGTGTGTCCACGCCGTCTCAGGGAAAATTATTACCAGCAATCGCCAGGAGATTTTTAGGATAGGAAGCTAGTCCTTGTATGCCTGTATTCTGCCCTCCCCCAGGAGGTGTCCCGTCTGCTGTGAAATTCTTGACCCCCTCGGAACTGTTAGGCTAGATAGGGGTATACAAAAGTGAGTATGAATTGGCTTTTCCGGAGATGGCCTGGGACATGGGATATTTAACCCATCTGTGTTTTCATCCGCACCTGATCAAGCCCACCAAGGTAGAATGAACTTTAAGGGAGAAACAGTCTTGGCCCATGTGGTGTTCTGGTTCAGCCGTGCTGACCGGCAGGTGAAGACATGCCGATCCCGCTTCTCCCTCTGGGATCTGGCAGGTAAGGCTCTTCTCACCCCAGTTAGGAAGGAGGCAGAATGGCAGTTTAAGTGTCATTGAGTGGAAATATCAGAAGTACATAGGGTGCTGAGAACTTCGTAGACAGAACGAAAAGGAAAAGTAGAAGAAGGTCCGAGAAGGTAAGCAAGATGGGGGAAGTGAACCTAAGGCAACTGTATTGGAGTGCATGATTAAACATTTAAAGAAGGGATTTGGAGGAGACTATGGGGTGAAGATGAAGCCTAACCGCCTCCACATACTCTGTGAGGTCGAATGGCCCCCTGTGGGAGTAGGATGGCCACCAGAGAACACCATGAACTTAAAAATAGAGGAAGCAGTCTATACGGTAGTCACAGGAGAGCAGGACACCTGGATCAATATCCATATACTGACTCACGGCTAGGGTTAGCTCAAGACCCTCCTACTTGGACAAGGTTCTGTATCCAGGAGGGAAAGGGAAAAATATTAATGGCACAAAAATTGACTGATGATAAAAAAGGAAATTCTACAGGATTTGGACGGGTCAACCTGACCCCTCCCCCATACTGGATAATGACGCGCCCACTGGCCCAGTGCTCCACCGGGACCGGAGGCCGCCTTAATGCCCAATCCAGGGCCAGGTGAAGTCCTGCAGCAGCCGCTGCTCCTCCGCCAGCTCTCCCCGAGGTCACAGAGCTGCCACTTCGGCAGGCTCGGATCCTGGTGACAGAAGCCTCTGGCCAACACTTCCAGGATCCGGCTTCAGCCGAACCGCCCAAGCCATACCCGATTCTCCCGGTGAGTACTGACAAGAAGGGGAGGGAGACGTTGGAATTAAGCAGACACTGCGCTCTGCCAGAGCGCCGGAGGGAACCAAAGAGAACAGATTTGTAATGCGAGCTGCTGCTCTGGGAAAGACTATCTCGGGCCCTCTGGAAAACCTCCTCTTCCCCAGGGACAGGACAGTCCTCCAACCAGTCCTAACAGAGACCCTGGGCCCAAAACCAGTGTGCCCGGTGCCGAGCTTTCGGCCACTGGAAGAATGAATGCCCCAAGGCAAGGAAGGAAGAGGAAGCTCCCGCAGTTGTGGGGCTTGCTGACTTACAAATTCAATAGGGCTACCAGGGCTCAGAGACATCAGGTCCCTGAGAGCCCATGGTAACCTTAAAAGTGGGGGACCAAATAATTGACTCCATGGAGGATACAGGAGCAGAACTGTCGGTAGTAACAAAACCTGTAGCACCACTCTCCAAAAAGACTACCGCTGTAACTGGGGTATCGGGAGAAGACATGATTAAATCGTTTTGCCAGCCCAGAAAATGTCAGATGGGGGGCACCAAGTGATTCATGAATTCCTCTACATTCCTGAGTGCCCAGTACCCCTGTTGGGAAGAGACTTGCTCTCCAAACTAGGAGCACAAGTGACTTTCTCCCCTGAGGAAAGGCCCACCTTCCGGATGGACACTATGACTTATTTGCTCTCTTTCTCAAGAGCCCTCCAAGATGAGTGGAGGTTGCATGAGCCTCCGAAGGAAGAACCGGGTGGGCTGGAAGAGCAAGAGATAGAGCTAACTCAATTATTCCCTGAGGTCTGGGCCGAGGACAAGCCCCCTGCCCCCAGTCTGGCTAAACATCAAGCCCCAGTGATAATAGAATACAAACCAGGCACCATCCTGGTTAGAAAGCACCAGTACCCAGTACCGATAGAGGCCTGGGCCGGCATACTGCCTCACATCAATAGATTGAAACAAGCGGGGATTCTAGTAGAGTGCCAGTCGGCTTGGAATACACCAATCCTGCCAGTCAGAAAGGAAGGAGGACAGGACTATAGGCCTGTACAAGATCTCAGGCTAGTCAACCAGGCTACTGTGACTTTACACCCCACTGTTCCAAACCCCTATACCTTACTGAGCCTCCTCCCGCCGAGGACTAAAGTTTATACCCGCCTGGATCTCAAGGATGCCGCCTTCTGTGAGCGCCTCGCCCCAGCGTCACAGCCCATCTTCGCCTTTGAATGGGAAGATCCAGTCGGGGGCACCAAACCACAGCTCACCTGGACTCTCCCACAAGGGTTTAAGAACTCCCCAGCCATCTTTGGGGAAGCCTTGGCTTCTGACCTGAGCTCATTCCATCTGGAAGAGGATGGATGTTGACTCCTACAATATGGGGATGACCTGCTGCTGGCCGCCGAGACAAGGAAAAATGCTGGGAAGGGACAAAAGCACTGCTCCAGCTGCTGATGGAAGCAGGTTACGGGGTGTCGAAGCAGAAGGCACAGATCTGCAAGGAGGAAGTAAGGTATCTGGGGTTTGTTTTAAAGGAGGACACAAGGGTCCAGACCCTAGTTGGGTCCTATATACTGATGGCACTAGCCTGATAAAACAGGGACAACAGCTGTCAGGTTAGCCAAAGCGGAAGGGGCCGTCAAGACTGAAAAGGGATGGCGGGAATTGCCAAGTGGCAAATTATTGGTACCGGAGGAGCTGGCACACAACCTGGTAAGCCAAACACACCAAGCAACCCACCTACGCCATGCTGCCTGCTCACAGGTTAATGCTGCCTCTCGGATATTGAGACAAAAACCTCCCGGTATTCCGCTGAAAGGCACGCTGCCCTTTGAACACCTGGGAGTGGACTTCACTGAAATGAAACCTCACCGACACTACCCTTACCTGCTGGTCATGGTATGTGCATTCTCGGGATGGGTAGAAGCTTTTCCTACCTGGACTGAAGGAGCATCAGAAGTAGCCCGGTGCCTGCTTAGGGAAATAGTTTCCAGATTTGGACTTCCTACCAGCATTGGTTCAGACAATGGCCCGGCTTAAAGTAGCTGATTTAGTACAACAAGTAAGCAAAACTTTACACATCAAATGGAAACTGCACACTGCGTATAGGCCAGAGTTCTCAGATGGTAGAATGAACCAACCGGATATTAAAAAGACTCTCCAAGTGGATCATAGAGACTGACTGCTCCTGGGTGGACTTGCTTCCGACGGCTCTGCTCAGACTCAGGACGATCCCAAGGCTATTCTCCGTACGAAATTGTGTATGGGAGGCCCCCTCCCATAATAAAACAGGTGTCAACAAATTTGCCTCAGGTAAGGGGGGTTAGGATTTCACAGCAGATGGAACTGGGTAAGGTAATAAATCGGGTAACTAAGTTTGTACAAGAAAGGTTGCCGTTCCCCCTTGGGGAACAGATTCATGAGTTTACGCTTGGTGACCAAGTATGGGTCAAAGGTTGGAAACATGATTTGCTAGCCCCTTGGTGAAAGGGCCCTTATGTTATTCTAACTACCCCTACTGCAGTTAAAGTTGCAGGTATTGCCCCTTGGATCCATCATACGAGGATGAAGAGAACATACCACGCAGACCCAAAAAACGCTGAGTGGACTGCACAGAGGGACCCCGCTGACCCTCGAGAGACTAAGACCATCCTTAAGAAGAAGGAAAAAAGATCCTGGACGAGCCCCTTCAGGATGAAGCCGCACAATCAACTCCTGCTGCTTGGCCTCATCAACGTGATTTTGAATTTAACTTCCGTTTCAACTCAGGACAATGTTTTCTTCTCATGGGCACATGCCTACGCAGACCTCCACAACACTCCCAGCTGCTGGGTATGTGGGGCTATGCCTCTGTCAGCGATGGAGGGACTTCCTTGGTGGGTGTCACTGCTCTGCCAAGGAGATTTTAAACCACTCTGCTCTTTTCTGGGATGACAAAAAGAGACTTTCCTCTCTCTTGCCAATCATAACCTCTCCTTGCTCTCTTGGTGTAAGACCTACAGTCAATAGACTCAGGTCATGGGGTTACATTTGATATAAATGCCATTGTAACAAAAGACTAACCTACAACAAGCCCCGGTAAATCTACCTTATTTACACGCTAGGTGGACAAGATCTGTGTTTCAATGGTACCTTATTCGTACCCTCTATTGGGACAACAGGTATTATGATTAAAGTAGAGGCCTTGAATAATTTCACAAAACAGGCCCTCCTAGATAGAACAATAGCCATCCAAGCCTTAAATGAAAGCAAATCCAAATGAAAAAAGCAGCAATTCATAATAGAATGGCTTTGGACATACTCACAGCTGCTCAAGGAGGGACCTGTGCTATAATCAAGGTTGAACGCTGTGTATACATCCTGACTTATCTGGCAATGTATCGACTGCTTTAGATGACATGAAAAAACAGGTAAAATCAATGTCAAATGAAAACATTCCTTTCTGGACTTCGGTCCTGTCTTGGGTGAAGGGCGATTGGTGGAAAACTATATTAACCACTGTTATAGTTGCCTTGATAGTTCTGCTTTGTGGACCCTGAATTTTACAATGTGTTATGAACTTTGTAACCCAAAAGTTGATGTCTTCTCCCAAATTGGCCAGGGTGCAATGTATCCCTATGAATGATGCTCATAATATGAGTTAAGAGCATCAAGATGGGGGAATGAAGGAGGAAACAGACAGAGCTGGACTTCGCCTCAGGCCAGGCTGCGAACATTAGGCTGCACGCATGGTTCCCCTCCCAATGGACTCTGAACTGTGTGCCAGGCCTATAGAAATGGCATACCAATGGAAAACCAGATCCCCC
>NW_024072364.1:0-5547 GCF_014754425.2 Oryx dammah
TACCGTAAAATTGCACTCATCTCACACGCTAGTAAAGTAATGCTCAAAATTCTCCAAGCCAGGCTTCAGCAATACGTGAACCGTGAAATTCCTGATGTTCAAGCTGGTTTTAGAAAAGGCAGAGGAATCAGAGATCAAATTGCCAACATCCGCTGGATCAGAAAAAAGAAAGAGACTTCCAAAAAAACATCTGTTTCTGCTTTATTGACTATGCCAAAGCCTTTGATTGTGTGGGTCACAATAAACTGGAAAATTCCTCAAGAGATGGGAATCGCAGACCACCTGACCTCCCTCTTGAGAAACCTATATGCAGGTCAGGAAGCAACAGTTAGAACTGGACATGGAACAACAGACTGGTTCCAAATAGGAAAAGGAGTACGTCAAGGATGTATATTGTCATCCTGCTTATTTAACTTATATGCAGAGTACATCATGAGAAACGCTGGGCTGGATGAAGCACAAGCTGGAATCAAGATTGCCAGGAGAAATATCAATAACCTCAGATATGCAGATGACACCACCCTTATGGCAGAAAGTGAAGAGGAACTAAAAAGCCTCTTGATCAAAATGAAACAGGAGAGTGAAAAAGTTGGCTTAAAGCTCAACATTCAGAAAATGAAGATCATAGCATCTGGTCCCATCACTTCATGAGACTTAGATGGGGAAACAGTGTAAACAGTGCCAGACTTTATTTTTGGGGGCTCCAAAATCACTGCAGATGGTGACTACAGCCATGAAATTAGAAGACGTTTACTCCTTGGAAGAAAAGATATGACCAACCTAGATAGCATATTCAAAAGCAGAGACATTACTTTGCCAACAAAGGTCCGTCGAATCAAGGCTATAGTTTTTCCAGTGGTCATGTATGGATGTGAGAGTTGGACTGTGAAGAAAGCTGAGCGCCAAAGAATTGATGTTTTGAACTGTTGTGTCGGAGAAGACTCTTGAGTGTCACTTGGACTGCAAGGAGAACCAACCAATCCATTCTAAAGGAGATCAGCCCTGGGTGTTCTTTGGAAGGAATGATGCTAAAGCTGAAACTCCAGTGCTTTGGCCACCTCATGTGAAGAGCTGACTCATTGGAAAAGACTCTGATGCTGGGAGGGATTGGGGGCAGGAGAAAAAGGGGACGACAGAGGAAGAGACGCTGGATCGCATCACCAACTCGATGGATGTGAGTTTGAGTGAACTCCGGGAGTTGGTGATGCACAGGGAGGCCTGGCGTGCTGCGATTCATGGAGTCGCAAAGAGTCGGACATGACTGAGCAACTCAACTGTACTGAACTGAAGTTTGTACAAGAAAGGGTGCCATTTCCCCTTGGGGAACAGATTTACGAATTTGTGCCCGGGGATCAGGTGTGGTCAAAGACTGGGAACACGACTCCTGGCCCCACATTAGAAGGGTCCGTATACTGTTGTTCTAACCAGCCCTCCTGCAGTGAAAGTTGCAGGTGTGCATCCAGCACATGAGGGTGAAGAGAGCATACCACGCAGACCCGGAGGACGCCGAGTGCACTATGTAAAAGGACCCCACTGAGCCCCATGAAACCAAGATCATCATAAAGAAGATAAAGAGGGCAAGCTCTACAATCAACTGCTGCTACAAGGGCTTGCTGGTATCATCTTGAGACTAACCGCAGTTTCAGTACAAAGAGGAACCTGTGCTATAATTAAAGTTGAATGTTGTGTATATATTCGTGATTTATCTGGCTATATATCAGCCACCCTAGATGTCATCAAAGGTCAGGTAAAATTTAGGTCTGATGATAATCTTCCTTTTGGACTTCGGTCCTGTCTTGGGTGAAGGGTGACTGGTGGAAATTTACCATCGTTATAGTTGCCTTGATAGTTCTGCTTTGTGGACCCTTTATTTTACAATGTATTATGAACTTTGCAACCCAAAGGTTGATGTCGTTCTCGCAAATTAAAGGTCGGAGAGTCAGGGTGCAATATAACCCTATGAATGATGCTCATACTATGAGTTAAGAGCATCAAGAGGGGGAATGAAGGAGGAAATAGACAGAAAAGGTTCCATCTTGAAAGCAGGAAACAGAACAGGCTCCATCTTGAAAGCAGGACTCCATCTTGGGGCGGACTGTGGACTTTGAGCTCTATGCCCAGTATCTATGGAAACGACATACCAACTGGAAAACCAGGCGCCTGGGACGGAAGAGCCCCAGGGCTCATACCTAGACTCTCTTGCCTAAAAGAATACCCTAATTATCTGTGTAATGAAATAGAATCACAAATTCTATTATGCTTATTGGGGTATGACCACAGGCCTACTGATAATTGTCCCCTGTTAACTACCTAGGCTTAAAGCATATGAATCACAGGTTAACTCTGATTGTATCTTTCTTTTCCTTTGTTCAGACTAGTTTCAGGGAATTTGGGGAGGTGGGTTTGGCACGTACACTTAGGGTATATAGTTTTCAGAAAAACTGGTCGGGGTCCTAGGCTAAGAGGAGACTCTGCCTTGGGCCGCTGGTGTAATAAACCGCACTCCACTATCTGCATTGTCCTTCTGAGTGAGTTTGATCCCAGAACACTTGGCTACAACACTGAGTGCATGGGCCGGGAAACTCCTCACTTTGAGGAGACAAGTCCCATCTGGGACTACTCCGAGGCCTTGTGGCTGGAATCTTCTAGAGGGGCAAAGGCGCCTCGCCCTTCGAGAAGGATTCTGCTTCTCAATGCCCATGCCTTTCACGTTAGCAGGTAGTGGACAGCAGCAGGGGAACTGAGCGCTCAGGTGAGGAGGAACCCACCCGGTAGGGTGGAAGAGGGGCCTGATAACCCCCCTGGGAGGGATTAGAAGGGGCACAGACCCACAGGAGCCTGGAATAGGCAGGTGGCAACGATTGCTTGGTACACAGGTTGACGAGCATGTTAGGGCTTAGAAAGAAAGTTTGTGAAGGTCATTTAGAAGGTGGTGTCCATGCCATCTTGGGGAAAATTATTACCAAGCAATTACCATGGGATTTTTAGGAGAAGAAACTTGGTTTTTGTGTGTTCATATGCTGCCCTCCCCAACGAGGTGTCCCATCTGCTATGAAATTATTGACCCCCTCGGAACTGGCAGGCTTGAAGGAGGGGGATACAAAAGTGACTACAAATTGGCTTTTCCGGAGACGGCCTGGGACGTGGGATATTTAACCCATCTGTATTTTCATCCGCACCTGAGCAAGCCCACCAAGACAGAATGGACTTTAAAAGTTAAGGGAGACAGAGTCTTGGACCACGCGGTGTTCTGGCTCAGCTGTGCTGACCGGCAGGTGAAGGCACGCTGATCCGCCTTCTCCCTCTGGGATCTGGCAGGTTAGGCTCTTCTCAGCCCAATTAGGAAGGAGGCAGAATGGCAATTTAAGTGTCAGTGAGTGGAAATATCAGAAGTACATACGGTACTGAGAACTTCGTAGACAGAACGAAAAGGAAATGTAGAAGAAGGTCCAGGAAGGTAAGCAAGGTGGGGGGAAGTGAATCTAAGGCAACTGTATTAGAGTACATGATTAAAAATTTTAAGAAGGGATTTGGAGGAGACTATGGGGTGAAGATGAAGCCTAGCAGCCTCCACCTACTCTGTGGGGTCGAATGGCCCCTATGGGAGTAGGATGGCCGCCAGAGAACACCATGAGCTTACAAACAGTGGAAGCAGCCCATCCAGTAGTCACAGGAGAGCCAGGACACCTGGATCAATGTCCATATATTGACTCACGGCTAGGGTTAGCCAAGACCCTCCTACGTGGACAAACATCTGTATCCAGAAGGGAAAGGGAAAAATATTAATGGCACAAAAACTGACTGATGATAAAAAAGGAAATTCTATGGGATTTGGACGGGGATGACCTGACCTCGTGAGAACCCCATGAACAATATGAAAAGGCAAAATGATAAGATACTAAAAGAGGAACTCCCCAGGTCAGTAGGTGCCCAATATGCTACTGGAGATCAGTGGAGAAATAACTCCAGAAAGAATGAAGGGATGGAGCCAAAGCAAAAACAATACCCAGCTGTGGACGTGACTGGTGATAGAGGCAAGGTCCGATGCTGTAAAGAGCAATATTGCCTAGGAACCTGGAATGGTAGGTCCATGAATCAAGGCAAATTGGAAGTGGTCAAACAGGAGATGGCAAGAGTGAACGCCGACATTCTAGGAATCAGCGGACTAAAATGGACTGGAATGGGTGAATTTAACTCAGATGACCATTATATCTACTACTGTGGGCAGGAATTCCTTAGAAGAAATGGAGTAGCCATCATGGTCAACAAAAGAGTCCGAAATGCAGTACTTGGAAGCAATTTCAGAAACGACAGAATGATCTCTGTTCGTTTCCAAGGCAAGCCATTCAGTATCACGGTAATCCAAGCCTATGCCCCAAACAGTAACGCTAAAGAAGCGGAAATTCAATGGTTCCATGAAGACCTATAGGACCTTTTAGAACTAACACCCCCCAAAATATGTCCTTTTCATTATAGGGGACTGGAGTGCAAAAGTAGGAAGTCAAGAAACACCTGGAGTAACAAGCAAATTTGGCCTTGGAGTATGGAATGGAGCAGGGCAATGGCTAATAGAGTTTTGCCAAGAGAACGCACTAGTCATAGCAAACACCCTCTTCCAACAACACAAGAGAAGACTCTACACATGGACATCACCAGATGCTCAACACCGAAATCAGACTGACTATATTCTTTGCAGCCAAAGACGGAGAAGCTCTATACAGTCAGCAAAAAAAAGACCGGGAGCTGTCTGTGGCTCAGATCATGAACTCCTTATTGCCAAATTTAGACTTAAATGGAAGAAAGTAGGGAAAACCACTAGACCATTCAGGTATCACCTAAATCAAATCCCTTATGATTATACAGTGGAAGTGAGAAATAGATTTAAGGGACTAGATCTTAGATCTGATAAGAGTGCCTGATGAACTATGGAATGAGGTCCGTGACACTGTACAGGAGACAGCGATCAAAACCATCCCCAAGAAAAAGAAATGCAAAAAATCAAAATGGCTGTCTGAGGAGGCCTTACAAATAGCTGTGAAAAGAAGAGAAGCGAAAAACAAAAGAGAAAAGGAAAGATATAAGCATCTGAATGCAGAGTTCCAAAGAATACCAAGGAGAGATAAGAAAGCCTTCCTCAGTGATCAATGCAAAGAAATAGAGGAAAACAACAGAATGGGAAAGACTAGAGATCTCTTCAAGAAAATTAGAGATACCAAGGGAACGTTTCATACAAAGATGGGCACAATAAAGGACAGAAATGGTATGCATCTAGCAGAAGATATTAAGAAGAGATGGCAAGAATACACAGAAGAACTGTACAAGAAAAAATCTTCATGACCCAGATACTCATGATGGTGTGATCACTCACCTAGAGCCAGACATCCTGGAATGTGAAGTCAAGTGGGCCTTAGAAAGCATCACTACGAACAAAGCTAGTGGAGGTGATGGAATTCCAGTTGAGCTATTTCAAATCCTGAAAGATGACGCTATGAAAGTGTGGCACTCAATATGCCAGCAAATTTGGAAAACTCAGCAGTGGCCACAGGA
>NW_024072365.1:0-3038 GCF_014754425.2 Oryx dammah
TCAGAACCACATTGAGTTTTCCATTAAACTGTCTATAAACAGAGGGCCAAGAGCAAATAGCCATGGCATATTCCGTCTGAGTCATGTCCTGGCTTCACCATACTCAGTCTCTCCAATCGATTCTACAGCACAGGGTCCAGGAGAGAAAAGAGACACACTCCAAGTGCATGTAGTTTGGTACGCAAGGCAAAGGGCCTGCTGCACACCCCCAGACTCCCAGAAGCCAAAGCCAGATGAGATGGTTGAATGGCAACTCCAACTCAATGGACATGAATCTGAACAAGACCCAGGTGTTGGTGATGGACAGGAAAGCCTGGTGTGCAGTCCATGGGGTCGCAAAGAGTAGGACAGGACTGAACGGCTGAACTGAAATGGAGTGCTTCCTCCCTCCAAATATACTGCGGACACTCCATAAGAAGCATGGCGAAAACCTAATGACCCTGATTGGGTACTCTACACCAATCACAAGAAAAAGTATGAGAGGACTGAGACTTTGTGCGTTATCTTCATACTCTA
The DNA here is from genome assembly GCF_014754425.2 of Oryx dammah. Lineage (NCBI taxonomy): Eukaryota > Metazoa > Chordata > Mammalia > Artiodactyla > Bovidae > Oryx > Oryx dammah. Next base: position 517 of record NW_024072365.1, read on the forward strand.
TCCTCAGTACTCAAAAGAGTGCAGGACACAAACCACAGCTCAATAAGTACTGAAACAGTGAACTGTGACAGGATTATAATCATGACAGTTGCCGTAGAAACACTGCCTGAAGAAGATACTCTTCAGAGAAGTCAGGCTGTATGTTAAGACCGGTGGAAGCAAGTTGTGCCTTTGAAACTGCCAAGGCAATGCAATCATTTCCCCTCAGTCTTGCACAACAGTTTACAACTTCATCCATTTTAATACGCCCCATTCTATCATATTAAGACTTGGTCATCAGGATAAACTTTCCAGGCCTCCACTTAGGAGGCTGACATTTGCATATTCTATCCCACAGGTGTGAAGTTGCCATGTATCTAAATTTTCAGTTTCCTCTTTGGGGAGGATATATTCCATCCAAAGAGTTGTAGGGGTAACGTGTAGCTTACCCATTGGGGCTTTGGATTTATTTCTAACACCTGCTGCTTAAAAGTCTGTAGAACTGAACTTTTATATGGTTTTTATTTTTAAAAAAGGAAAAGAGCGAAGCTATTTCGATACTAGCTTTTTCCCAAAGAGCACACATACCTCCGGTTTTCTCTTAATATGTGTATAAGAGCATGTAGGGGTGTAGTTTTATTTCAGAACTTCTCTTTCTTGAATTCAGAGCAAGCACTGTGTCTGAAGTAAACAAACAAAATGGGTATGTGCATTTCTTTTCAAGAAACGAACAGGATTTTGGGGGAGTTATCACCAGACCTTGCCAGTTTGTACTAATGTGTTAACATGTACACCAAGAGTAAGCTCCAGGTGATAGAAGGAGCTTTAGCCTCATTCTCACTACAGCCTAGACTCTACTTTTAGGCTTCTACTTTTAGTTGGGGAAAATCCAACCAGTACTTCTGAGTGTGCAAGGCTGTGGAGAATCACAGCCAAGCTCTGTGTGAATCAGTCTGCGTGGCTGTGAAGGAACTGCGCACTGAATTGAATTTTTCAACGTAATATTTTCTTTGCAATTTCTCCATTGAATTTATCATAAGAATAATATATATTTTTTTGATCTACATAAGGATTTTCTTCGAAACATCCAAGGAAGCATATTTTCAGCCCGTCTCTATGATAAATGGCTTGATGTTATTGATCAAGGGAATGAGGAGGAGAAAATAACTGCGGCCCAGAGGTAATGCTGCAATAATTACTCAACTCTGAGAAAATACAACCAACATACTCTTAGGAAAATATTAGCTTATAGTTTACAGCTGTGTCCTTTGAAATAATGAGCAGTATCAAGTGGTTTCACTTGATCATACCCCTGGAAGCCAGTTTGGAAAGAGATGCATGCCTTATTGGTGACACTGTGGTTTTCTCCTAATCTTATTAACATGGAATGCTTGACCATTTTACACCTTCTGAATACATGAAACTGTTGGCGATGAAAGCCACGGGCCTAAAAAGCGATGATAAAGAACCAATCCGCCAGGGGTATGATCTTAAATACAAACACATAACTAACCAGAGTAGGGCTTACCTGGTTCAGGAATTAAAATCAGTGAAACATTTTTGTATGCATTCATGCCTGGCACTGTGAGAATGGACTGTGGACCTGGTAGAAAAAGAAGTACTTTGTTCTCTGTATTTCCACTTACTAAGCAAAATGACTCGCTTTATTCATAAGTGCTTTTTCTGTCATTAGGCTTCTGGAGCAGCTTCCAAAACCAAATGTAGTTTTGTTGCGATACCTTTTTGGAGTGTTACACAACATTGAGCAACATTCCTCATCCAATCAGATGACAGCTCATAATTTATCATTGTATCTCACACCAAGCATGCTTTGTTGGGTTAATTCTGGCAGCTCAGCATTTGAAAACATCACCAAAAAGGTAACAAGATCTTTCATTTTTATGCCTTGTGGGGCAGAGTCCCCATTTTGAACCGGAAGTCTGTGGTATTAACGCTGGTGAACCCGTGTTTTAAAGTGCACATTTTAATTACCCTGCCTTGGAGTGGCAGAATCCTACTCTGGCTGGGCATGGGAAGGTGTACTATAACTGAGAAGAGTTGAGTCACTTCTCCTTTGCCATCCAAGAGATTAAACAACAGAGAGGTAAGAGTAGGACGATATGATAGAAAAGAACCTGGCTTTGGAACCGGAGAGCAAAGGTTCAACTCTCAGCCTCATCACTGAGGGTGTACAAGCCTCCAAAGTGTGAGTTCATCATTACACAACGATGACAACACCCAATACATCTGGTCACTGTCGGCTCATCTTAGGCGGCCTGGGCCATACGAGCACCCGAGGCTCCACACACGCTGGCCGCACTCTGCCAGTTGTGGCTCGTTCAGGAAAATACTTGGCTTCTATTGTGTCTCCGCTAGAGGATGAGGAAGCTAGTAAAATATTTCAGAACATCCTAACAGAGCCATAACATGCCTAATAAGATCACAGCTCTTCTCCAAGCTCCCCTAGACAGCAAGTGTGAGGCGAGGCAATGCAGACAGACAGACAGACATGTTTTCTCTCCAGATGCTTTCTTCCTTCACGA
>NW_024072365.1:3138-3567 GCF_014754425.2 Oryx dammah
CCCACACAGAAACCTCTGCTACCTAACTTTCAGATATTTCTTCACTGAAGTGAATTTCACAATTTGTGTTGTATTTCATACTTTATAAGTTTTAATAAGATGCTATATATAAATTCTATATCATTAAAACTAGAAAAATTTTAATAAAACTAAATAAAACTTAGTAAGAGAATATACACTTTTGTCCCAAACATCCTATGTGGGCTTCTTGCAAACCATCCTACTTTTAAGCATGTGACCATCATTACAAAATTTTAGCTATTAAACCAGCCCACATATTATAACTTTAGCTCACTGACTAAAAGAATTTTAAAATTTGTGCCCAAAGTACTCTTGAAAGTATCACTTATTTCTTAGAGAAAACTGATATATATATATACACACACACACACACACACACACATATATATATATATATATATATATATA
>NW_024072365.1:3667-5546 GCF_014754425.2 Oryx dammah
TTTTGTGTTAGAGCCCAGATTCACGTATGAAATGTGATTTACTATTATGCCATATGTACAGTAATACACCATTGTTTTTGCCCCTTTGTGTTACAGATTTCATTAATACAATTCCTAATTGTGAACTGTCGCAAGATATTTGGAGAAGACATCACTTCTCTCTTTGGAGAGAACTCAGTGAGTTGCGATAACAGTAAAATCACTGATAACACTGAGAAGATTTCTGGTAGGTGAATACTGTAACTGGCTTTGATGCAAAAGACAGCAAGGCTGCCTGGGCTCAACGGGAGATCCTAGAGCCCAAAGCACATTCTAAGGGCAGTAATTTCCATCAGCTCCAAGACATGGGACGTTTCCCACTTGTGAGATCAAAGAAAAGATAAGGCTGTTCTGATTTCAAGAAGCAACTAGTACAGCTTTAGGAGACATCACGGTTCAGTTGAGTTCCGTTGCTCAGCCGTGTCCGACTCTTTGTGACCCCAAGGACTACAGTGACCCCAAGTCCTTGGGGTCGAGGACTGCAGCGTGCCAGACCTCCCTGTGCGTCACCAACTCCCGGAGCTTACTCAAACTCATGTCCATCGAATCAGTGATGCCATCCAACCATCTCATCCTCTCTCGTCCCCTTCTCCTCCTGCCTTCAATCTTTCCCAGCATCAGAGTCTTTTCCAAAGAGTCAGTTCTTCACATCAGGTGGCCAAAACAGTGGAGTTTCCGCTTCAGCTACAGTGGGATTGTTGTGTTTGGGGTGGCCTTTCTGTATTCTGGCAGCTTGCAGTTCCTCTTTATTGTGGAGGTTCCTCACTGTGGCTGGGGTTTTGCAGGTGGCTTCCCAAGGTTTCCTGGTTAGAGAAGCTTGCGTCCATGTTCTGGTGGGTGGGGCTGGATTTCTCTCTGGAGTGCAATGAAGTGTCCAGTTGTGAGTTTTGAGATGTCTATGGGTTTGGTGTGACTTAGGGCAGGCTGTATATTGATGCTCGGGGCTATGTTCCTGCATTGCTGGAGAATTTGTGTGGTATGTCTTGTTCTGGAACTTGTTGGCTCTTGGGTGGTGATTGGTTTCAGTGTAGGTATGGGGGCTTTTGGATGAGCTCTTATCCATTAATGTTCCCTGGAGTCAGGAGTTCTCTGGTGTTCTCAGGGTTTGCACTTAAGCCTCCTGCCTCTGGTTTTCAGTCTTATTCTTACAGTAGCCTCGAGACTTCTCTACCTGTACAGCACCGATGATAAAACATCTAGGTTAATGATGAAAAGCTTCTCCACAGTGAGGGACACCCGGAGAGGTTCACAGAGTTAGATGGAGAAGAGAAGAGGGAGGAGGGAGATAGAGTTGACCAGGAGAAGAAGAGGGGGACTCAAAAGGGGAGAGAGCAAGCTAGCCAGTAATCAGTTTCCTATGTGCTCTCCACAGTCTGGACCCCTCAGAGAGGTTCATGGAGTTACACAGGGAAGAAAAGGGGGAGGAAGGAGACGGAGGTGACCGGGAGGAGAAAAGAGGGATTCAAAAGGAGAGAGACAGAGCCAGCCAGTAATCAGTTCCCCTAGTGTTCTCCACAGCCCGAAACACACAAAGAGAATCACAGAGTTGGGTAGGGAAGAGAAGGGTGAGGTAGAGATAGAGGCGACCTGGTGGAGAAAAAGGAGAGTCCAAACAGGGAGAGAGCCATCAAGCCAGTAATCACACTCCCAAGTAAAAATGGGTAGAGAAGATTGGGTTCCTAAAGGTACAAACTTGATAACAAATACCAAAAAGCACAGATTAAAAGTCTAGAGTAAAGGTGACACTCCCCAAAATACAATATTAAAAAAAAAATGCCAGAATAAATGATAACATATATATATGAAGTTTGCTTTACAAATAGGGTCTTTTTCTTTGCAA
>NW_024072367.1:0-5546 GCF_014754425.2 Oryx dammah
ATTTTTGTGAAAGTGTCCTGGCAATGAATTCTCTTTGAGTTGTTTTCATCTTTTAAGTTTTTAAATTTTGATGTCACTTGAGACATTAAAATATTGGGAAAGTAATATAAAAATTCCCTTATGACCTTTACCTGGGTTTCTATATGTTAGTATCAATATTTCACTAATCTCTGTATGTGTGTGAGTGTCTTTCCTTCTGATTCTCCTTCTGTCCCATTTCTTCCTGAATATGTAAAATCTTTCTGAATTAAGTTGAAGCCATGATGTTCCTTTACCCTTAGGACACTTCTGGGAATTTCCTTACAGAACCAGAGTTCAGTCAAGTCTTTAAATGACTTCAGCCCCAGGTGACATCTAATTGCAGCACTGAAAGGCCTGACTGAAAGACTGCCAAACTGAGTTTCTTCCTGATTAATGACCCAACGTCATAAGCAAAATGAAATATATATTCCTTTTCTTCAGCTAAAAGTTTTGCCTTTTCATACTGATCAAATTGCTACCATCTGTTGACTCACAGAAAAAGCAAGAGAGTTGCAGAAAAACATCGATTTCTGCTTTATTGACTATGCCAAATCTTTGACTGTGTGGATCATGACAAACTGTGGAAAATTCTTAAAGAGATGGGAATACAAAACCACCTGACCTGCCTCCTGTATGCAGAACAAGAGGCAATAGTTAGAACTGGACATGGAAAAACAGACTGGTTCCAAACTGGGAAAGGTGTATGTCAGGGCTGTATGTTGTCACCCTGCTTGTTTAACTTATATGCAGTGTACATCATGTGAACTACTGGGCTGGATGAAGCATGAGCTGTAATCAAGATTGCCAGGAGAAATATCAATAACCTCAGATATGCTGATGACACCACCTTTATGGCAGAAAGCAAAGAGAAGCTGAAGAGCCTCTTGATGCAAGTGAAAGAAGAGAGTGAAAAAGCTGGCTTAAAACTCAGCATTAAAAAAACTAAGATCAAGGCATCCAGTCCCATCACTTCATGGCAAATAGATGGGGAAACAATGGAAACAGTGACAGACTTTATTTTCTTGGGCTCCAAAATCACTGTAGATGGTGACTGCAGCCATGACATTAAAAGACATCTGCTCCTTGGAAGAAAAGCTATGACAAACCTAGACAGCATATTAAAAAGCAGAGACATTACTTTTCTGACAATTGTCTATTTAGTCAAATCTATGGCTTTAACAGTAGTCATGTATAGATGTAAGAGTTGGACCATAAAGAAGGCTGAGCGCCAAAGAATTGATGCTTTTGAACTGTGGTGTTGAAGAAGACTGTTCAGAGTCCCCTGGAAAGCATGGAGATCAAACCAGTGGATCCTAATGGAAATCAGCCCTGAATATTCATTGGAAGGACTGATTCTGAAGTGGAAGCTGCAATACTTTGGCCACCTGATGAGAAGAATTGACTCATTGGAAAACACCCTGATGCTGTAAGATTGACGATGGGAGAAGAAAGGGATGACAGAGGATGAGATGGTTGGATGGCATCACCAACTTGATGGACATGAGTTTGAGCAAGCTCCAGGAGTTGGTGATGGACAGGGAAGCCTGGCAAGCTGCAGTAATTGGACACAAAGAGTTGGACATGACTGAGCGACTGAACTGAACTGGGCTAAATTTTTGGGGAAAATCTTCTATACAACAATGTAACCAGAACTCTTGTTATGTGACCTGAATTTCTAGATTTCAGAATATCCTCTGATCTTGCACTGTGATGTTTCTACCTTATGCTGAGGTAGTGCACAGCTACTAGTATTCTTTAGTTCTTAATTTCAGCTAACACATTTTTCAGCTCTAAAAGTACTTCGCTTTTGTTATCATTTCTCTGCAAAGGTACACATTTTGTCTATTATTTCCATAAACACTTTAATCGTGGCTATTTAAATTCTCTGACAGGTAAATCTAGCAGCTGAAAAATCTGGGAGATTCTTTCCAATATCTCCTTTTTCCTTTCTGTTTTTCACGAGATCTATTTTATTTAAGTGTTTGTTTTAGAGTTAGACATTGAAGAAATTGTAGAAATGCTTTAGAAAGAATTTTGTTTTGCTTTTAATTAGGGATAGATTTGGCCTTTATGGGTGGCTCAGATGGTAAAGAATCTGCCTGCAATGCAGGAGACCTGGGTTTGATCCCTGGATTGGGAAGATCCCCTGGAGGAGGGCATGGCAACCCACTCCAGTATTGTTGCTTGAAAAACCCTATGGGCAGAGGAGCCTGGTGGGCTTTAGTCCATGGGGGTCACGAACAGTCTGACATGATGGAGCGACTAAGCACAGCACAGGGATAGATTTAGGGATACAACAACTTACTTAACTCATTCTTATAGCAACACTTGGGTTAAAAAAAATTGTGATACTGTCAAAAGCAGAACTCTCCATGGAGAAGGTGAACATAAGAGTATGACAACTTTATTGCTGGGTCACAATTTCATAGCAAACCTCCTCTTCCAATAACACAAGAGAAGACTCTATACATGGACATCACCAGATGGTCAACACAAAATCATACTGATTATATTCTTTGCAGCCAAAGATGGAAAAGCTCTATACAGCAGCAGAAACAAGACCGGGAGCTGACTGTAGCTCAGATCATGAACTCCTTATTTCCAAATTCAGCCTTAAATTGAAGAAAGTGGGGAAAACCTCTAGACCATTCAGTTATGACCTAAATCAAATCCCTTATGACTATACATTGGAAGTGAGAAATAGACTTAAGGGACTAGAGAGTGCCTGATGAACTATGGACAGAGGTTCGTGATATTGTACAGGAGACAGGAATCAAGACCATCCCCAAGAAAAAGAAATGCAAAAAAGGAAAATGGCTGTCTGAGGAGGCCTTACAAATAGCTGTGAAAAGAAGGGAAGCAAAAAGCAAAGGAGAAAAGGAAAGATAAACCCACCTGAATGCAGGATTCCAAAGAATAGCAAGGAGAGATAAGAAAGCCTTCCTCAGCAATCAATGCAAAGAAATAGAGGAAAACAACAGAATGGGAAAGACTAGAGATCTCATCAAAAAATTAGAGATGCCAAGGGAATATTTCATGCAAAGATGGTGTCAATAAAGCATAGAAATGGTATGGACCTAACAGAAGCAGAAGATATTAAGAAGACGTGGCTAGAATACACAGAACTGTACAAAAAAGATCTTCATGAACTGGATAATGATGATGGTGTGATCACTCACAGTCACCTAGAGCCAGACATGCTGGAATGCCTTAGGAAGCATCACTACTAACAAAACTACTGCAGGTGATGGAATTCCAGGTGAGCTCTTTCAAATCCTGAAAGATGATGCTGTGAAAGTGCTGCACCCAATAAGTCAGCAAATTTGGAAAACTCAGCAGTGGCCACCAGATTGGAAAAGGTCAGTTTTCATTCCAATCCTAATGAAAGGCAATGCCAAAGAATGCTCAAACCAGCACACAGTTTCACTCATCTCACTCGCTAGTAAAGTAATGCTCAAAATTCTCCAAGCCAGGCTTCAGCAATACGTGAACTGTGAACTTCCAGTTGTTCAAGTTGGTTTTAGGAAAGGCAGAAGAACCAGAGATCAAATTGCCAACATCTGTTGGATAATTGAAAAAGCAAGAGAGTTCCAGGAAAACATCTCTTTCTGCTTTATTGAGTATGCTAAAGCCTTTGACTGTGTGGATCACAATAAACTGTGGAAAATTCTTAAAGGGATGGGAATACCAGACCACCTGACCTGCCTCTTGAGAAACCTGTATGCACGTCATAAAGCAACATTTAGAACTGGACATGGAACAATGGACTTTTTCCAAATAGGAAAAGGAGTAAATCAAGGATGTATATTGTCATCCTGCTTATTTAACTTATATGCAGAATACCTCATGAGAAATGCTGGGCTCGATGAAACACAAGCTGGAATCAAGATTGCTGGTAGAAATATCAATAATCTCAGATATGCAGATGATACCACACTTATGGCAGAAAGTGAAAAAGAACTAAAAAGCCTCTTGATGAAAGTAAAAGAGGAGAGTGAAAGAGTTGGCTTAAAGCTCAACATTCAGAAAACGAAGATCATGGCATCTGGTGCCATCACTTCATTGAAAATAGATGGGGAAACAGTGGAAGCAGTGGCTAACTTTATTTTTTTGAGTCCCCAAATCACTGCAGATGGTGACTGCAGCCAAGAACTTAAAAGACGCTTACTCCTTGGAAGGAAAGTTATGACCAACCTAGACAGCATCTTAAAAAGCAGAGAGAATACTTTGTGAACAAAGGTCCGTCTAGTCAAGGCTATGGTTTTTTCAGTCAACAAAGGTCCGTCTAGTCAAGGCTATGGTTTTTCCAGTAGTCATGCATGGATATGAGAGTCAGACTTTAAAGAAAGCTGGTGTCGTCAGGTGTCATCACTCAGTCGTGTCTGACTCTTTGTGATCCCATGGACTGAGCCTACCAGGCTCCTCCATCCATGGGATTTTCCAGGCAAGAGTACTGGAGTGGGGTGCCATTTCCTTCTCCAGGGAATCTTCTCGACCCAGGGATCAAACCCAGGTCTCCTGCATTGCAAGCAGATGCTTTACCCTCTAAGCCACCAGGGAAGCCCCACCAAAGAATTGACACTTTTGAACTGTGGTGTTGGAGAAGACTCTTGAGAGTCCCTTGGACTGCAAGGAGATCCAACAAGTCCATTTTAGAGGAGATCAGTCCTGGGTGTTCATTGGAAGGACTGATGAAGCTGAAACTCCAATACTTTGGCCACCTGATGTAAAGAACTCTATCACATGAAGACCCTGATGCTGGGAAAGATCGAGGGCAGGAGGAGAAGGGGCGACAGAGGATGAGATGGTTGAATAGTATGACCGACTAGACGGACATGGGTTTGGGTGGACTCCGGGATTTGGTGATGGACAAGGAGGCCTGGCGGGCTGCAATTCATGAGGTCCCAAAGAGTCGGACACGACTGAGCGACTGAACTAACTAACTAACTAACCAGATCATCATTTCCCTTATTTCAGTTTCCTGTTCTTCAACCCGTCCAGACTTCTGATCATTGTTGTTTCTTCAGGAAACCACTCCCAGGTGGTGCCCCAGTGCAACGACTCCCTGTCTCAACCTGAAGGCTCTGCGGCCTCAGAGGAGAGCGCCCCCTACTGCTCAGGTGAGGGTCCCACAGGACAGAAGACCCTTCTCATTCCCCAGGTCACCGCCCCATTGTCCCATTTCCCTCTCCTCAGACAGCAGACAGCTCCGCCTGGTGGACGGGGGCGGTCCCTGCACCGGGAGAGTGGAGATCCTTGACCAGGGCTCCTGGGGCACCATCTGTGATGACGGCTGGGACCTGGACGATGCCCGCGTGGTGTGCAGGCAGTTGGGCTGTGGAGATGCCCTCAATGCCACGGGGTCTGCTCACTTCAGGGCAGGATCAGGGCCCATCTGGCTGGACGATCTGAACTGCACAGGATATGAGTCTCACGTGTGGAGGTGCCCTTCCCGGGGCTGGGGGCGGCACGACTGCAGACACAAGCAGGACGCGGGGGTCATCTGCTCAGGTCTGTGCTGCACA
>NW_024072368.1:0-5544 GCF_014754425.2 Oryx dammah
CCAAATAGGAAAAGGAGTACATCAAGGCTGTACTTTGTCACCCTGCTGTATACTGTCACCCTGCTTATTTAACTTCTATGCAGAGTACATCATGAGAAATGCTGGACTGGAAGAAGCAAAAGCTGGAATCAAGATTGCTGGAAGAAATATCAATAACCTCAGATATGCAGATGACACCACCCTTATGGTAGAAAGTGAAGGGGAACTAAAGAGCCTCTTGATGAAAGTGAAAGAGGAGAGTGAAAAAGTTGGCTTAAAGCTCAACATTCAGAAAATGAAGATCATGGCATCTGGTCCCATCACTTCATGGGAAATAGATGGGGAAAGAGTGGAAACAGTGTCAGACTTTATTTTTCTGGGCTCCAAAATCATTGCAGATGGTAACTGCAACCATGAAATTAAAAGACGCTTACTCCTTGGAAGGAAAGTTATGACCAACCTAGATAGCATATTCAAAAGCAGAGACATTACTTTGCCAACAAAGGTCCATTTAGTCAAGGCTATGGTTTTTCCTGTGGTCATGTATGGATGTGAGAGTTGGACTGTGAAGAAGGCTGAGCACCGAAGAATTGATGCTTTTGAACTGTGGTGTTGGAGAAGACTCTTGAGAGTCCCTTGGACTGCAAGGAGATCCAACCAGTCCATTCTAAAGGAGATCAGTCCTGGGTGTTCTTTGGAAGGAATGATGCTAAAGCTGAAACTCCAGTACTTTGGCCACCTCATGCGAACAGTTGACTCATTGGAAAAGACTGATGCTGGGAGGGATTGAGGGCAGGAGGAGAAGGGGACGACAGAGGATAAGATGGCTGGATGGCACTACCGACTCAATGGAAGTGAGTTCTAGTGAACTCCGGGAGTTGGTGATGGACAGGGAGGCCTGGTGTGCTGTGATTCATGGGGTCACAAAGTGTTGGACACGACTGAGCGACTGAACTGAACTGAGATGTGAACAGTGGTGAATTCCATCTAAACTAGGGGTTCTACATTGACGACAACCAAATCCAGATGTTGGTTTCAACAAGGAATTAGTGTTTGGGGGCTACTACTGCCAGAAACCTGTTTAAGGATCTGTATTTCCTTTCTTTTTAACTATTTTGTAATCCAGGAAGTTTGGACGGTTTAATTAAAAGACATTGGAGGGATACAAACTCAGGAGTGGAATTACTGGGTCATATGGTAGTTCCATTTTTAGTTTTATTTTTGAGAAACCTCTATACTGTTTTCCACAGTGGCTGCACAAACATACATTCCCTTTAATAGTAAACAAAGTTGCCCTTTTCTGCACACTTTTGCCAACATTTGCTATTTGTGCTCTTTTTGATGAGAACTATTCTAACAGGTATGAGATAATATCTCACTGTAGTTTTTATTTGCATTTCCCTGATAATCAGTAACGTTGAACATCGTTTCATATGTCTGTTGGCCATCTGTATTTCCTCTTTTGAACACTGTCTTTTTAATTCTTCTGCCCATTGTTCAGTCATGTTGCCTGCTTTTTTGATGTTGAATTGCATGAGCTGTTTGTATATGTTGGATATTAATTCTTTGTCAGTCATATAATTTGAAACTACTTTCTTCCATTCAGCAGGTTGTTTTTCTGTTTTTCAATGGTTTCCTTTATGGTGCAAAAGCATTTAAGTTTAATTAGGTCCCATTTGTTTATTTTTTCTTTTTTTTGCTATAGGCAGATGGATCAAAAAAAAAAAATAATGCTGTGACTTATTACAAAGAGTGTTCTGCCTATGTTTTCCTCTATGAGTTTTTATCTAGTCTCACGTTTAGCTCTTTAACACATTTTGAGTTTATTTTTGTACATGGTATCAGAGAATGTTCTAATTTCATTCTTTGCCATGTAGCTGTCCAGTTTTCCCAGCACCACTTATTGAAGAGATTGTCTTTTTTCCATTGTATATTCTTGCCTCCTTAGTTGTAGATTAATTGAGCATAGATTGTAGGCTTCTTTTCTGAGTTATCTATCATTTTCCATTGATCTATGTGTCTGTTTTTGTGCCAGTACCATAGCCTTTTGATTACCAGTTTGAAAAGATATATGCTCCTCAATGTCCAAAGCAGCATTAACCTAAGTGTCCATCAACAGATGAATAGATAAAAAAGATGTGATATGTCTCTATATATTTACATATATATATACATATATATAAAACATAGATACATGTAAAAAAACTATGGAACACTACTCATTCATAAACACACATACACATATATGCGTGTATGTATTTATATGGATATATATATGTGTGTATATTATATAGAGAGATATATGTGTGTGTATATACACACACACACACACTGGAACACTACTCAATCATAAAATATACACACATATATTTATATACAGAGATATATGTGCATATATGTATGTATACAGACACACACACACACACATTATGGAAAACTACTCAGTCATAAAAAAGAACAAAATTTTTGTCATCTGCAGCAATATGGATGGACTTTGGATATGGAAGGCATCATCCCTGGTGGCTTAGATGGTAAAGAATCCACCTGCAACATGGGAGACTTGTGTTTGATCCGTGGGTTAGGATGATCCCCTGGAGGAGGGCATGGCAACGCATTCCAGTATTCTTGCCTGGAGAATCCCATGGACAGAGGAGCCTGGTGAGCTACAGTCCATGGGGCCACAAAGAGTCAGACACTACTGAGCAAGTAAGCACACACACACACGCTAAGTAAAAAGAAGTCCAAACATAAAGATAAAGACAAATACTGTATGATTTTAGAATCTAAAAAAATACAGCAGGAAAAAGGAAGCAGACTCACAGATAGAGGGACCAACTCGTGGTTACTAGAGGAGAGAAGGAAAGGGGGAAGGTCAACACTGGGCTGGGAGAGTGAGAGGCCAACTACTGGGGTAAGACAGGCATGCGGATGCATTGCATAATACAGAAAATATATCCAATATTTTGTAATAACTGTATTCATTGCAAGGACTGAGGCTGAAGCTGAAACTCCAATACTTTGGCCAACTGATGTGAAGAACTGACTCACTGGAAAAGACTCTGATGTTGGGAACAATTGGAGGCAGGAGGAGAAGGGGACGACAGAGGATGAGATGTTTGGATGGCATCACCGACTCAATGGATATGAGTTTGAGTAAACTCCAGGAGTTGGTGATAGATAGGGAGGACTGGCATGCTGCAGTCCATGGGGCTGCAAAGAGCCGGACACGACTGTGTGACTGAACTGAACTGTAGATGGAAAGTGACCTTTAAAATTTGTATTAAAAATTAAAAAAAATAAATCTAAAAGACAATGGGAGTACAAAGAAGCCTTCCATGTCTCAGCAGTGTAAAATTCTCAGCACTGAATAATCCAACCATCCAAACAACGTTTACACATGAACCATCCCCCAGCACCTCTCATTTCAGCCATATCTGGTTACTGGGCAGCCTGCACCATCAGATCTCAGTGAGCACCAGGATCACTGCCAGATGTAGCTTGGGATGGCAGCAATCCAACCCTGAACTTCAAAGGCATCTTCTCTTCCAACCATCACTTGCTTAGAAACCTAAAAAAACCCCACTGGTTTGGCCACATATCTCTTAATCTGGTTAAGGCTATTACAGTGTTTTGTTTTCCTTTTTGACATACATGCTATTCAAGCTCATTCATTCCAGAAATTCAGCATTTTTAATAAGACCTCAGAGCTGGCAGCCAATTCCCTCAAGAGAAAATGCTTCTCTCCTGTTCATCATTTTCAAATTAGTTCCCATATTTCAGTTCAAGACTCAGTGATACAGTTGCAGCCTCACAGTACTAGATACTGCCAACTCAGCACCATGATACTTAGCTCTCAAAGCCACAAAGATTTGATTTATCAAATTTAGTCTTTTAACTCATCCACTGGCAGAGATTTATGGCGGTAACGTTATCAGTTGCATGACTCACGTGATCCTCCTCCGAAGTTTTTGCTTTTTTCCCCCCGAGTATCTACTACCACTTTCTGAAAATGCAGGATAGAAAAGCAACTGAAAGATTATATATTCAGTAGATTTTAACTCTAGACATCCAGACAAAATATAAAGTCAAATGAAGCATCTCTCTCTCCGAACCAGTTTTAAAGACTGAGAAAGTATTGATTCACTGATAGACACACAATCTCACAACAGCCTGAGATCATATAAGGCTATGACAACTTCCCAGACTAACTGGAAGGCAACATGGGCATAACTTCCTCCATGAGTCAATGACAAGTTTTCACAAACCACAAATAATGTGTTTGTGCAATGAATCGTCCACACTACCATCTGGTACTTATTTTCTGAGAAAATTTCTTGGAGCACACAGACCACAGTTCATTTGACTTGCAACTGTACCTAGCGCTGTGCCACCCACAAATCAAGCCTCAGTAAGAACTTCTTAAGCTGACTGCAATAGTCACCATGATCCAGATTTTATTCCTTATGTTGAGCATCAGTCGTGTTGGTCTTTGCTTAATTTTCTGCGAAATGACTGGAAATGGGATGCACCCAGTGTTATTAGCAACCTCTGCTTCTGAAACAAACGTCAGTCCCAACACCCTACTGGGCCTGATAAATGGATTTTAAAAAATCTCTTTTAATGGTGCCCAAGTAGAAGGTACAACAAAATGTTCCCAGTGGTTGTGGCTATGACAAGGTATTCATTGGGTCACATGTTCTTGCAGGAAACCTAGAGCAAGACACCATGAAACCATATACCTATTATTTACACTAGAACTCCATCAACAGCTCAAATGAACCCATGGACACAACTGTCCTCAATTCAAAGTAAGCTTATCATCATTATTTTTTATACTTTGACATATTACCTTGAGTTGGGGCTACGGGACTATCATTTCCCCTTCATAAATAGTCAGGTTAACATGATGGGCTCAAAGGTTGTATTATCAGATCCATCCCTATCTTATTTGATTCAAATAATGTGATCAAATCAATAATACCATTAAAATGGTCAAGATATTGACCAAACGGACATGTAATTTCATTTCTCTCTGTTCATAAAAATCCCATTCTTTACCAAAAAAAGACATATCTCTGTGGAACAATTTACACAGATGGAAAAGGTCAGTTTTCATTCCAATCCCAAAGAAAGGCAATGCCAAAGAATGCTCAAACTACCGCACAATTGCACTCATCTCACACTCTAGTAAAGTAATGCTCAAAATTCTCCAAGCCAGGCTTCAGCAGTATGTGAACCATGAAATTCCAGATGTTCAAGCTGGTTTTAGAAAAGGCAGAGGAACCAGAGATCAAATTGTCAGCATCCGCTGGATCATCAAAAAAGCAAGAGAGTTCCAGAAAAACATCTATTTCTGCTTTATTGACTATGCCAATGCCTTTGACTGTGTGGATCACAATAAACTGTGGAAAATTCTGAAAGAGATGGGAATACCAGACCACCTGACCTGCCTTTTGAGAAACCTATATGCAGGTCAGGAAGCAACAGTTAGAGCTGGACATGGAACAACAGACTGGTTCCAAATAGGAAAAGGAGTACATCAAGGCTGTACTTTGTCACCCTGCT
>NW_024072369.1:0-5543 GCF_014754425.2 Oryx dammah
GTTAACAGTGTTTCAGAAGCCTCTACCATAGCTCAATCCACTTTTGTGTGATGATGACAGAAGGCCCAGAGACTGGCAGTTGAGCTACATAACTGAACAGGGGACCAAGGCTCCGAACCCCAAGTCAGGTCTCTTCCGACTAAGAGACGAAGTCTCAGGGCAGCAAAATGTCTTAAAAATTATTGCATGCCCATGTCCATGTGAACCTCCTAGTCCTGACTAAGTCTTTTCCAGTCTCTGTGGCAACAATGCCCTGCAGACAAAGCGACTGAGAGGTCATTCCAAGAGAACTCTATCAGAACACTCTCCCTTGCTGAGCTGAAATCTGAAGGCTGTGACTTCCACCACTTCTAAGACTGATATAAAGAAAAGTTTGCAGCTTCCCAGACACACATCCTCTGTGTGTGTGTGTACACACATCCTTTCTGTAACCATGTAACCTTAGGCACATCACTTAATATCTCTGAGTCAGTTTCATAAAGTGTGATTAACAATAATGCGCAGGCAGAAAGTAGAGGATTCAATGGGATAACATACAAAGTCCATGTGCTTTGGAACGTACTAAGGTGTGGGTTGTTACTAATGCTGTTTGCTTTCCCTCTCCCCTGACTTCCCCTACACTGTACTAATGTTAAATAAAACAAAAACACCAGGGCTCCCTGGTGGCTCAGTGGTAAAGAATGCACCTGCCAATGCAGGAGACATGGGTTCAGTCCCTGATCCAGGAAGATTCCACATGCTGCGCAGCAACTAAGCCCGTTGCTGCAACTACTGAGCCCGTGCTCTAGAACTCAGGAGCCGCAGCTACTGAAGTGCAGACTCCTAGAGCCCGTGCTCTGCAACAAGAGGAGCCTTCACAGCCAGAAGCCCGTGCACTGCAGCCAGGAAGCGGCCCCCACTCACAGCAGGGAAAGCAACCCTGTGCAGCAGCAAAGACCCGGCCCAGCCAAAACTACATACAAACACGCATAAATTACTTTTAAAGAAACACCAAATAGCCTCAAAATATTTGAAGATCTCTATGATATGCACCCATATCCCAGTTCACTTTTCCAACATGAGTCAGCTGGGAGGTATCTTCTCAGTGAAGACCCTCTCTTCAGGACCCTGAGCAGAACCCAGGGTGGATACCCTTTGGGGATATGATTTTCCTCCTCTTTTCTCTTTTATCCTCTATAGAGTCAAGAGCAGAGCCTGACTTCTCTGCGCCTGTGAGACCTGGCAAAGATAAGGTTTCTGAGAGAAAGGGGTCAAGCCACAGGACCACAGGACACAGGCCAATGCTTAATTCACTGATTCTGGATTCCATTATATTTTCAGAAGATATCAAGTATCATTTGTGAATACTTATGTGTAGGTATTTAAGGTGCTCATAGCTTCCCAGACAAAATCTTAGCGTATGATGCTAAATGGGACTGGAACACCTCAAAGGTGGATTTCAGTGCCTTGATGTATTAAGCATGGTCCAGGAACAAACAATCCTCCGTCTTCAGTTTTAGAAGCCTGAAGTATGGGAACATAAAATAGATCTAGAGTTTTGTCGTCATATCCTGGAAGTTCTGGTCAATGAATGATAATAGAAAATACAGAGAGTCTAATATGGTCATTGGGCTTCCCTGTTAGCTCAGCTAGTAAAGAATTTGCCTGCAATGCAGGAGACCTGGGTTCAGTCCCCTGGAGGAGGGCATGGCAACCCACGCCAGTATTCTTGCCTGCAGAATCCCATCGACAGAGGAGCCTGGCAGGTTACAGTCCATAGAGCTGCAACGAGTCAGACACAGCTGAGCAACTAAGCAGAGCACACAGCCCAGCAGGGTGGTATCACAGGAAATCATCCTGCCACACTTCTACTGGCAAAATGTGTTCTCAGCAGTGCTGCAGGCTCTGCAGTGCCTAATTTCCCTAGGGCAGACTTTGAAGGGCTGAGTAGAATATTCCGCATCTTGCTCAGTTCCACTGTTGCTCCCTGGTACTTGGTCATAAAGAGAGAAACATAATTGTAGGGGGTTATCTACAACTAGGAGATGACATACCAAGACTGAAAGGCAGAGGATGGGACTCAAAAATTCTTAGGTGTGAATTAGATTTTCCAAATACAACACTTAGCTGCATGTGCCCTGAACTGTGAGATAGAAAGACTGAACAATTTTGCAGTCATATACTGGAGGTTCTGGGAAATGATTCAGCAGCACCCCTCTTACCTACCCCCAAACCAAACCATTTACCACATCCCGTACAGACATGTTAAGAAAACGCATAACCCTAGACCCCGAGTGAGATGGGAGGAGAAAGAGACCATTCACTCCACAAACTTAAGGTGAGACCTTTAGGTCTTGTGAGAGCAAAATGCTTTGGGGGAAAGGAAATGGTCTGGTGGACAAAGATACCGGGGAGATAAAGATTCAAGTGGGGAGTAGAGGGTGGGGGTGTCTTAAGTGTGTTTCAAGGTCACATCAAAGGCACCATCACAACACAAAACTCTTCTGCCTCATTCCCATTCATAAACACAACAACTGGTTTTTCAGGTTCTGTATTTTCATATTTGCCCCCCAGTTTGCTGGGGGTAGGCACACTGTTCTCACTCAAGACCACTTCTTCTCTCCTTTCCTCTATAATCTTCTTCCTACTCATCACTCCAGATATCTAACCAGTCAAGAATTTTACTGAATTATCTTCAATGCAAAATCCAGACCTTACTCTTTGTAGGCTAAAGAACGATTAGAGTAGGCCACAAGAAAAAATTAAAGGGTGTTCTAGTGTTTACCCAAACTCTGGAAATCCCATAGAAGTATATCCTCCCTGCACACATTTTCTCTCCACATCCCTGCCTCCCCAATTCATCATTATTACAGAGACAAAAGAGAAGTACCCCTTCCCTACTCTATCACATAACTTAGATTCTCCTTCACTGACAGATCTTTCCTTAAAACAGTCTTTGATCTTATACTAGCACCCCAGACATTCTGACTATCTTCCTACACTCCTAATAGAAATGCAGGGATAACTCCTGAGGCATGAATCCCTTCTCAACAACGTGAATGAGACTCATGGTCGATCAGCTGAGGCCAAGTTCTGAACCCTTATGCCTATAGGTTCCTGTTTTAGGTATAACAAGACAACGATCAGGCTCAGGGAAACTGATTTAGCAACAGACTCAAATGTCATGCATGAATGTAAGAAGGGGATGATGTGGCAATATCATATCATTGTCACTGCCTGCAAGAGATGGCCAGGCTGACTTCCAGTAGGCGCTAATTATGAGAGGTTAAAGTCCAAGGGGATTACCCATTTTGAGCCAGGCATGACATTATTTTGCGTGTTGGGGGAAAATATCTGGCTTCAAAGGATAAACTCAAAGAGAATGTATGATCCAAAGGAACTCTTCCATTATAAATGGTAGCCATGGAGGTGCCTTTAATTTCTAAGAAAACCAGAGTCATACATTATAGATATGGACAGAAACTTTTATTATTCAGCAACCCCTTAACATTTCCCCAGAATATAGAGGGAACAATATAGGAAAAAACAATAGAGAAAGTGGTCAAGTTTGTAGAGTTACAGATAAGTTCACAGACTTTACAATCAGATCTCTCCACTCTTTCAAGCTGAGTGAAGTCAGAAAAGCTGCTTTACTTCTCAGTGCCTTAGCTTTCTGATGTGTGACACGAAAGACATAGCCGTGCTAATGCAGAGGGTTGGAGTGAGGACCCGATGATCAGTGATCAAAAACCGTAGCCAGCATTATAGCGTCAGATATAATTTCTTTCATTGGTTCAGTGGACTGAAGCGCGCCTTTTTCAGAGAATATTTTTTTATTATTACTTATTTTACTTAGACACAGAATCTTAAAGTTTCAAGCCATAAATGGTTTTTACTATCTCTTATCGAGGCTCCCTTTGGTCACATCTAGGAAGAAATTTAGCCTCTCCACTGAGGCTTTTTCCAGGTAGGGGGTCTTTCTTAGGAAAGTTCCTGAGTCATGATCTTTTCCACATGAAAAATAGTCTCAAATAGTTCTGTACTTACAGAGATTGAGCAGCCTTCACAGCACAACTAAACAGAGATAAGGTAACAGAGATTTCAGGGACAGCACAAGCTAGGGATATAGTACTTGCAAAAATAGTTTGGAAAAGTCACTAGACAGATGGATGAAGTCACCTCTCAACAAACAATACAGTGCTTGGGGGATGGAGACAGTCTAATTCCCAGAATACAGTACTGTATTCAAAATCTCCAGTTTTAGAGGGTTGGGATGAGGGGTGGTGGGAGGGAGGCTCAAGGCGAAGGGAATATATATATATAAGTATATATATATATACTTATAACTGGTTTGCATTGTTGTATGGCAGAAACCAGCACAACATTGTAAAGCAATTATCTTCCAATTTTAAAAAATCCAGTTTTCAATGAAAATAAGCAAATACAAAGAAATAAGAAAGTAAGATCTATTCATAGAGGGAAATAAAGGGAACTTGATAGAAAACAACTTTGAGGATAATTAGAAAAAGCAGAGGAACCAGAGATCAAATTGCCAACATTTTCTCTGTCATAGAGAAAGCAAGAGAGTTCCAGAAAAACATCTACTTCTGTTTCACTGACTATGCTAAAGCCTTTGACTGTGTGGAAAATTCTTCAAGAGATGGGAATACCAGACCATCTTACCTGTCTTCTGAGAAACCTGTGAGAGGGTCAAGAAGCAAGAGTTAGAACCTTACATGGAACAACTGACCGGTTCAAAATTGGAAAAAGAATATGACAAGGCTGTTTACTGTTACTTTGCTTATTTAACTTATATGCAGAGTACATCATGTGAAATGCTGGACTGGATGAATCACAAGCTGGAATCAAGATTGCCGGGAGAAATATCAACAACCTCAGATAAGATGACACCACCCTAATGGTAGAAAGTGATTAGGAACTTAAGAGCCTCTTGAAGAGGGTGAAAGAAGAGAGTGAAAAAGGGAGCTTAAAACTCAATATTAAAAAACCTAAGATTCATGACATCCGGTCCCATTACTTCATGGAAAATAGAAGGGGAATAGGTGGAAGTAGTGACAGATTTCCTCTTCTTGGGCTCTAAAATCACTGTGGACTGCGGCCATGAAATTAGAAGATGATTGCCTCTTGGCAGGAAAACTATGACAAACCTAGACAGTATATTAAAAAGCAAAGCCATCACTTTGCTGACAAAGGCCTGTATAGTTAAAGTGATGGTTTTTCCAGTAGTCACGTACAGATGTGAAAGTTGGACAATAAAGAAAGCAGAGAGCTGAAGAATTGATACTTCCAAACTGTGGTGCTAGAGAAGACTCTTTTGAGTCCCTTGGACAGCAAGGAAATCAAACCAGTCAATACTAAAGGAAATCAACCCTGAATATTCATTGGAAGAACTGATGTTAAAGCTGAAGCTCCAATACTTGGGCCACCTGATGCAAACAGCCTGATGAAAAGACCCTGATACTGGGAAAGATTGAAAGCAGAAAGAGAAGAGGGTGACAGAGGATGAGATGGTTGACTAGCATTGGATTGAATGGACATGAACT
>NW_024072370.1:0-5542 GCF_014754425.2 Oryx dammah
AAAGCACCAAGTTCTAACCACTAGACTGCCAAGGAATTCTTGTCACATCTTAAGGTGTCAGTTACCTGGGTGTAAACTTTGTCGAAGCACTTCATTATATGTGTACTTGAAAGATGCAAGAGAGTGGATCATAAATATTCTCATCACAAAAAAGAAATGAGTATTATGTGATGGGATGGAGCTAGTTAATGCTCTGGTGGGAATCATTTTGCCATATATAATTGTATCCAATCAACGTGCTGCACACCCTAAACTCACACAGTGTTATATGTCAATTATATCTCAATAAAACTGGAGAAAAAATTTATAAAAAAAGAAAGAAACCTATCTCTTGTTTCTTTGGAACCCATCAATAGCCTAGGGGGACACATTCCAGTGCTGCAAGTTCAAGTGCTACCCAGCTGAGGAAGAAGAAGGCCTGCTTACTCACTGGCTGCCTAGCCAAGGATGTCTGCTTTGGGCTCCAGCTGCTGAGGAGAACTCCACCCCCCTTCACTGGTGCCAGGAGGGCCTGGTCCCTGCCTATACTCACTTCATCCTCAGGAGTGGTTTAGATGAGGAAATCACCGAGGATTTCTTCTTTTCCCCTAATCTATTCCCACTCTTTCACTGTGTGTCTTCAAGAGCATTGTTGGATGCTGAAAGTATAGGACTTAAAGGAGATGCTGCCCTTCTCCTACTGGTCTCTTCTTGCCCCGATGTTACTGCCCTGGGGTTCAGAACCAGAGTGGCCCTTTGTCGCCATGTGCATCCAAGTGCGCCCTGCTGTGCCTCTCCAACTCCCTGCAATTTGAATCCATGCTGCCCCTGAGCTTCTCAGGTGGCAAGAAGAGTAAAGCAGTCCTCTTTGACCTGCAGTAATCTTCAGGACTGGGAGAATCTGTGAGTTTATCAACTCATCTGATCAGCTCAACAAAAGAGCAATAATGGTCCAACTCCTTCCTTCCAGAATGCTGAACTTTTTAAAAAAAATCATGGTTTTACAGTGGAAAACACTCCCCTACACATGACAATAGACCCAGAATTTTTTTTTAATTTTTATTTTTACTTTATTTTGCTTTACAATACTGTATTGGTTTTGCCATACATTGACATGAATCAGTCACGGGTGAACATGAGTTCCCAATCCTGAACCCCCCTCCCACCTCCCACCCCATATCATCTCTCTGGATCATCCCCGTGCAACAGCCCCAAGCATCCTGTATCCTGCATGGAACATAGACTGGCCATTCGTTTCTTACCTGATAGTATACATGTTTCAATCCCATTCTCCCAAATCATCCCACCCTCTCCCTCTCCCACAGAGTCTAAAAGTCCGTTCTATACATCTGTGTCTCTTTTGCTGTCTCGAATACAGGGTTATCATTACCATCTTTCTAAATTCTATATATATGTGTTAGTATACTGCATTGGTGTTTTTCTTTCTGGCTTACTTCACTCTGTATAATAGGCTCCAGTTTCATCCACCTCATTAGAACTGATTCAAATGTATTCTTTTTAATGGCTGAGTAATACTCCATTGTGTATATGTACCACAGCTTTCTTATCCATTCATCTGCTGATGGACATCTAGGTTGCTTCCATGTCCTGGCTATTATAAACAGTGCTGCGATGAACACTGGGGTACACGTGTCCCTTTCAATTCTGGTTTCCTCGGTGTGTATGCCCAGCAGTGGGATTGCTGGGTCATAAGGCAGTTCTATTTGCAATTTTTTAAGGAATCTCCACACTGTTCTCCATAGTGGCTGTACTAGTTTGCATTCCCACCAACAGTGTAAGAGGGTTCCCTTTTCTCCACACCCTCTCCAGCATTTATTGCTTGTGGACTTTTGGATCACTGCCATTCTGACTGGTGTGAAATGTAGACCCAGAATTTTTAAAGAGTGATACATATGACTACACACAAATTTAAATAAAAAATACAAGCAATGAACTTTTGAAAATATCGTGTATATAATACAATGTTACACATGCCCCAAAACAGTAGTTTCCTGATCCCTTCCCATGTTCCTTTTTTCCAGGGATAACCACTTCCACTGACTGTTTGGCTATATATCTCCTTATCTCTAAGCAAATATTGAGGCTCGGATTTTCCGGAGCCGACGTTGCAGACCGGCCTGCAAAGCTGGAAGTGGAGTGTCTGTGTAGTTCCCCTCCCGGCAGTCATCTCCAAGGCAGCTGCCACTTGCAGATCTACATAACGCACCTCACCACTCCACACGGAACCCGCAAAGGGAACTTTGTCAGAACAAATGCCAGGCCAGCAGCTTTGCCATGTGAGGTGAATCGGGTCTCTGGACACCTCAGTAAAGGGTGGGAGCTGCTCGCAGTGAGGCGCTGTGGTCGCCCCAACCCAGCGACAGCCCCGCCGCAGTACCTGCCCGCTTCTCTCTTCCAGTCCCTTTCTGCTTCTGGCTCATCCTCTGTTCTCGCCTAATCTTTGCCCTTCCTCGGATGTTTTCGCCGGCCTCATACCTTTCCTTGTAACTGCTGAAAGTTCCAAATTATAAAGATCAGAGAAATGTTTCTTAGCACCGCGAAAGGAAAACTATTCAGGTCCATCACCGGCCTCATCCGTACTTTTCTCCCGAGCAGTAGAGGACACAAATGCTTCCATCCGCTCACGTCGTGAGAAATCATCTCGGTGGAGCAGAGTCGCGGCGGAACGAAGGGAACCCAGTCCCCGGCTCCGGACTCCCAGCGGCACGTCTCCCCTTCGGGCCCCGGAGCAGCCTGGCCGGGCGGCCCTGGGTCGGGGACCTGGGGTCTCCTCAGACGCCGAAATCTGCGACCTCTTTCGGTCTGAGCTTGGGACCAAAGGACGAGATTTGCAGGAGTGAAGGTTCGAATCTTGACCGAATAGCGGCTTTGCGTGTCCAACGCAGACTTAAGAGCAAGAAACTCTGAATAAAATCATAATAAACTGGGACGGTCCGATAAAAATTCGGAAGAATAGAGAACTTGAATAAAACACAGTTCTTCTCATTCAGGTCTGGAACCCTAAATCCTAAAGCTGTTGAGATTCCCGGCTGATTATTGACATCGCAGCCCCTTCACGTTACCATTTAGTCACAGGGGCAACTTTTCTAATTAAACAGAAAGGTCCCATGAGATCTGAACTCGGATAGCTGGATCCAGGGTCCTCACCATTACACCATGGAACCTCTTTGGCAGTTACCTTCTCTCCACGGCCAGGGAAAGGATATCTGCTTCTTCAGCCTCTGTATGTCCCCTTCCTACTCCCAAGACTTGAACACAGTTGACCCGAGTAGATGCACATCCCTTTTGCTTTCTTTCTGCTCCTCTCCTTTGATAGGCTCAGTTCACTCTCGCCTCAGAAAATGAGGTAAAATCCACTTCCGGTTTTGTGCCAGGGAAGAGCCCCCTAGCTCTCCATCATGAACCACATATTCTGCCCTGGTTAAGCAGAGTGTCCCATCTTGAGGTAAAATTTCTGCAAATAAGAGTGTTATTTGTCTTTTCCTTGCCTTCACCCTTTTCTCATTGCTCCAAGAGGGCAGATGGCTGTCAGGGCAGGAGGCAGGATTTCCTGGGTCCCTTAGTTTTCCCAAAGTACAGATTACACTCCAAAGCCGCCGCCACCACCTCTTATCTGTAACATGTAAAGTGTGTCACCAGTGAAGTGGGAATGGAGGCAGGAGAACTCTCCTTTTCTTCACACATTTCTGATTTGGGAGGGGTAAGGTTTTCCCACATCAAGTGTATATTTGTTAGATTTGCAATATAAGTAAAAATAACCATTTATATCAAACACTCAGAGAAACCAGCTATACTCACCTAGAAGTGAAATGAACCTCGCTCAGTCTTGTCCGACTTTGTGACCCCATGGCCTGGAGCATGCCAGGTTCCTCTGTCCAAGAGATTCTCCAGGCAAGAATACTGGAGTGGGTGGCCTTTCCCTTCTCCAGGGGATCTTCCCAACCCAGGGATTTAACCTGGGTCTCTTGGACTGCAGGCAGATTCTTTACCTGCTGAGCCACTAGGGAAGATCCAAACTCACCTGGGGTGACTGAAGATCAACCGCTTGTCGTCGAGGACATGAGACAGGGCTCTAACAAACACTTAGGCACTCAGAGACACTTTGGTCAGGTCAGTGAAGTCAGTTTCTCTCCCATTTCTTAACATATCAAACCCAGAAATTACAGTTTAAAAAAAGGCATACAAATATCAAGGTACTCAAGAGCACTGATTGCTGAATCATAGAGGATGCACACCCAAGTTGTCTTACAGTATAGACAGTATTTATGTACCCAAAATACCACCACATTAGGTATTTGCATGTATAATAGGTATAAATCCTAACAGGGCTCAGAATAATCTTTAGTTCTTCATTGTATCCTAAAACTGTTTCCTCCCTAATCCAATACACAGAACAGAAAAAAGTAGCACTAGTTTTTGGCTGGCCAAAAAACAGAAAGATGGCTAGTATTGCCTGGAGATGTATTTTGTTCCAAGACTGGACAGAGAGATTGACTCAAGGAGGAAGGAGGCAAAGGGGAAGCTCTTATTATGAGGAGGAAGTTCACAGCTCCAGAGTGAAAAGATGAAACTTCTTTTTGAAAATCAAGATGTTGAGTGGTAATAAGACAAAGTACTCCTCTAGGAAAATTGAAGAAAGCTCAAGGTTTATGGGCACAAGGACCTGAAATGGACTCTGACTCATATAGGAAGAAAATAAATCCATAGAAAGGATGTTGAGAGATCACAGAATGGCCAGGAAACCTGGAGAACCAGGCTCTCACAAGGGCCAAGGACAGAATCAGGTGAGGTTAGAACTGGGATGGGTAAAGATGTGTGTTCTTCCCATTTCCTCCAGCCTGCACATAAGTCCTGATCTGCAAGCAGAGAACTGGCAATGAAGAGTGGTCCAGCTACATTGGAGCAAACTTCAAGAACACTCACGGAGCAAACTGCAAGAGCAATCACGGGAGCCTTTTGATTCCATTTACAGAAATTTCTAGAAGTATCAAGTTAATTTAAGGTAAAATAAATAAGGATAGAGTTTGTCAAAAGATTCTGAGAATAGTGACAACAATATGATTTCACAGCTGATAACATGATTCATCCAGTAGTTTCTAAACCCAGGCACATCTGACAACAAATGCTTTCATTCCTCCCATTTTAAAACAGAAAGAAGGGAGGCACAAGAAATTTTCTTTATTTGTCTAAGGCCACATAAGGACAGAACTATTTTTACAACCCAGAATTTGTGCACAGATAGTTGGGTCTCTCTTCTCAGAAGTGAGTGTATCAAGATTTCTCAGTTGTAGGGATGGGAAGAAGACCAAGAAGAGAGAAGGCAAGAGAGGGAGGGGGGAAGGGTAGAAGCACACATTCTTTTATTCTCTCCTTCCTCCCCTCTCCTTAGGCCTCCTTGATTCTTGCCTGCACCAGCCCTTCCCCTCCTTCCCCACTCTGCTACCAGACTGAAGCAATGTTCGGCTCTAAGGATTCCTGCCCAAGCCTCCTGGGAGGTCTCAATGCCTTCCTCCCAAACCAGCCTTCCCAGCTTGGTTTTCAC
>NW_024072371.1:0-5539 GCF_014754425.2 Oryx dammah
GGGGGCTCCAAAATCACTGCTGATGGTGACTGCAGCCATGAAATTAAAAGATGCTTACTCCTTGGAAGAAAAGATAAGCAACCTAGATAGCATATTGAAAAGCAGAGACATTACTTTGCCAACAAAGGTCCGTCTGGTCGGGGCTATGGTTGTTCCAGTGGTCATGTACAGATGTGAGAGTTGGACTGTGAAGAAAGCTGAGCGCTGAAGAATTGATGCTTTTGAACTGTGGTGTTGGAGAAGACTCTTGAGAGTCCCTTGGACTGCAAGGAGATCCAACCAGTCCATTCTGAAGGAGATCAGCCCTTGGATTTCTTTGGAAGGAATGATGCTAAAGCTGAAACTCCAGTACTTTGGCCACCTCATGAGAAGAGTTGACTCATTGGAAAAGACTCTGATGCTGGGAGGGATTGGGGGCAGGAGGAGAAGGGGACGACAGAGGATGAGATGGCTGGATGGCATCACTAACTTGATGGACATGAGTCTGAGTGAACTCCGGGGGTTGGTGATGGACAGGGAGGCCTGGCGTGCTGAGATTCATGGAGTCACAAAGAGTGATTGACTGAACTGAACTGAACACAGCTAAAGGCTTTGGCATAGTCAATAAAGCAGAAGTAGATATTTTTATGGAATTCTCTTGTTTTTTTGATGATCCAACGGATGTTGGCAATTTGATCTCTGGTTTCTCTCCCTTTTCTAAAACCAGCTTGAACATCTGGAAGTTCATGGTTCACATACTGCTGAAGCCTGGCTTGGAGAACTTTAAGCACTCCTTTACTAGTGTGTGAGATGAGTACAATTGTGCCGTACTTTGAGCATTCTTTGGCATTGTCTTTCTTTGGGATTGGAATGAAAACTGACCTTTTCCAGTCTTGTGGCCACTGCTGAGTTTTCCAAATTGCTGACATATTGCATGTAGCACTATCGCAGCATCGTCTTTTAGGATTTGAAAGAGCTCACTGGAACTCAATCACCTCCACTAGTCTTGTTCATAGTGATGCTTCCTAAGACCCACTTGACTTCACATTCCAGGATGTCTGGCTCTAGGTGAATGATCACACCATCATGATTCAGGTGCACAGGAAAGAAGTTCATTTATATAGACATGTACCTATTTTTTCAAATTTTTCCCATTTGATATATAATAAATATTAGAGTAAAGGAGAAATATTAGAGTAATATTAGAATAAAGGAGAAAAAGAAAAATATAAGCATCTGAATGCAGAGTTCCAAAGAATAGCAAGGAGAGATAAGAAAGCCTTCCTCAGCAATCAATGCAAAGAAATAGAGGAAAACAACAGAATGGGAAAGACTAGAGATCTCTTCAAGAAAGTTAGAGATACCAAGGGAACGTTTCATGCAAAGATGGGCTCGATAAAGGACAGAAATGGTATGAACATAACAGAAGCAGAAGATATTAAAGAGAGGTGGCAAGAATACACAGAAGAACTCTACAAAAAAGATCTTCACGACCCAGATAAACATGACGGTGTGATCACTCACCTAGAGCCAGACATCCTGGAATGTGAAGTCAAGTGGGCTTTAGAAAGCATCACTACGAACAAAGCTAGTGGAGATGATGGCATTCCAGTTGAGCTATTTCAAATCCTGAAGGATGATGCTGTGAAAGTGCTGCACTCAATATGCCAACAAATTTGGAAAACTCAGCAGTGGCCACAGGACTGAAAAAGGTCAGTTTTCATTCCAATCCCAAAGAAAGGCAATGCCAAATAATGCTCAAACTACCGCACAATTGCACTCATCTCACATGCTAGTAAAGTAGTGCTCAAAATTCTCCAAGCCAGGCTTCAGCAATACATGAACCGTAAACTTCCTGATGTTCAAGCTGGTTTTAGAAAAGGCAGAGAAGCCAGAGATCAAATTGCGAACATCTGCTGGATCATCAAAAAAAAGCAAGAGAGTTCCAGAAAAAAACATCTATTTCTGCTTTATTGACTATGCCAAAGCCTTTGGCTGTGTGGATCACAATAAACTGTGGAAAATTCTTCAAGAGATGGGAATACCAGACCACCTGACCTCCCTCTTGAGAAACCTATATGCAGGTCTGGAAGCAACAGTTAGAACTGGACATGGAACAACAGACTGGTTCCCAATAGGAAAAGGAGTATGTCAAGGCTGTATATTGTCACCCTGCTTATTTAACATCTATGCAGAGAACATCATGAGAAACGCTGGGCTGGAAGAAGTACAAGCTGGAATCAAGATTGCTGGGAAAAATAACCTCAGATATGCAGATGGCACCACCCTTATGGCAGAAAGTGAAGAGGAACGAAAAAGCCTCTTGATGAAAGTAAAAGAGGAGAGTGAAAAAGTTGGCTTAAAGCTCAACATTCAGAAAACGAAGATCATGGCATCTGGTCCCATCACTTCATGGGAAATAGATGGGGAAACAGTGGAAACAGTGTCAGACTTTATTTTGGGGGGGCTCCAGAATCACTGCAGATGGTTACTGCAGCCATAAAATTAAAAGACGCTTACTCCTTGGAAGAAAAGTTATGACCAACCTAGACAGCATATTCAAAAGCAGAGACATTACTTTGCCATCTAAGGTCCGTCTAGTCAAGGCTATGGTTTTTCCTGTGGTCATGTATGGATGTGAGAGTTGGATTGTGAAGAAAGCTGAGCGCTGAAGAATTGATGCTTTTCAACTGTGGTGTTGGAGAAGACTCTTGAGAGTCCCTTGGACTGCAAGGAGATCCAACCAGTCCGTTCTGAAGGAGATCAGCCCTGGGATTTCTTTGGAAGGAATGATGCTAAAGCTGAAACTCCAGTACTTTGGCCACCTCATGCGAAGAGTTGACTTATTGGAAAAGCCTCTGATGCCTGGAGGGATTGGGGGCAGGAGGAGAAGGGGACGGCAGAGGATGAGATGGCTGGATGGCATCACGGACTCGATGGACGTGAGTCTGAGTGAACTCGGGAGTTGGTGATGGACAGGGAGGCCTGGCGTGCTGTGATTCATGGGATCTCAAAGAGTCAGACACGACTGAGCGACTGAACTGAACTGAACTGAAATATTAGAGTAAGTAGAGTTTCCTGTATTACAGAGTATATATTGACTATTTTCCATATAGTGGTGTGTATCCATATCATTTTTGTCCTATTAACATTAGCTTTTTCCTATTTTAGTGAAGTGAAAGTTGCTCATTCTTGTCCAACTCTTTGCAATCCTGTGGACTATAGCCCACTAGTCCCCTCTGTTCATGGAATTCTCCAGTTAAGAATACTGGGTTGGGTTGCCATTCCCTTCTCCAGGGGACCTTCTCAACCCAGGGATTCAACCCAAGTCTTCTACAATGTGGGCAAATTCTTTACCATCTGAGCCATGAGGGAAACCCGTTTAGTGATTTGTTAATAGGTTCACTAAGATGGTAATGAGATGAAGAATATTAAGTTAAAAGGCACTGGGCTCCACTCTGTTTATCTCCCAGGACACATCCCTACTTAGCACTTCCAATAAAACGCAACTTCATGGGTCCACATTTATGTCGATGAGACCTTCTCAGACCTGCAGTGATGAAAGAAAATACTTAAAAGACTGAGTCAAATTTGCATATTCATTGTCCCTTCAAAGTGAAATTGAGTGAAAGTCACTCAGTTGTGTCCAACTCTTTGCCACTCCATGGATAGTCCATGAATACTGGAGTGGGTAACTGTTCCCTTTTCCAGGGGATCTTACCAACCCAGCAATCGAACCAGGGTTTCCTGCATTGCAAGTGGTTTCTTTACCAGCTGAGCTGCAAGGGAACCATTGTTCTTTCAAAGCCTGTACAAATTCTGCTATCTTTCCATCATTCGTAAACTTGAGGCACATTCTTCCATGTCCTTGAGTACTTTACCCAAGCACTCCTAGTTTTCAGAATATTTCCAATGTTATTTTTAGATTTTTTTTCTTCCAAGAATAGTAATCATCTTTTTATGCTTTTTGTTTATATTGTGAATGACAGGTCATCATGGCGATCTGAATTCTGCTTAATGATTGCAGAAGAAATTTATATCTTAGGAAATGTTCAATTGTTTTTATTATTCTCTTTTACTTCTTGACTTTTGATGTGAAAGATAAAGAAATCATTACCTGGGAAGTCACTGAGAATTATGTTTTCCTACAAGGGGATAAAATTTTAACAATTTTAATATCCTTTAATGACAATTTTCAGTGATAATTTTTATTTCAAAGATAATTCAACTCAGGAATATATCAAATTAACATATTTGACAGGAGTTAAATGACCACTGTTACAGGGTAGATTTGTGGACAGAGGAACTCTGTCCTCCTCATGTCTTCTCAAGTACCTCTGTTGCAGATGAGCTTTTGTTTGCTGTCTGTGTGTTCTGAAAAAGAAATCGCTTAAGGCAAGACCTATTGTTGATATGATTTTTATCACCTAGGGTGAACTATACTACCTGTTTCCTTTTGTCATTTTCAATCTTATTCTTTTTGGAACTCAGGCATATAAGAAGTATAACTCATTTCCCTCTAATTGCTGAAATAGCCTTTGACTCGCATGGTTCAAATATTTATAAATGTGTGTTGGTTAGAACTCCACAGAAAAATATGGCAGTGTTTGAAAATATTGTCCTCCACCATTTCTAACAAGTTACTTCTTTTTTTAATTTTAATTTTTACTTTATTTTACTTTATAATACTGTATTGGTTTTGCCATACATTGACATGAATCCACCACGGGTGTACATGAGTTCCCAAACATGAACCCCCCTCCCATCTCCCACCCTATATCATCTCTCTGGATCATCCCCGTACACCAGCCCCAAGCATCCTGTATCCTGCATCAAACATAGACTGGTGATTCGTTTCTTACATGATATTATGCATGCTTCAATGCCATTTTCCCAAATCATCCCACCCTCTCCCTCTTCCTCAGAGTCCAAAAGTCCACTCTACACATCTGTGTCTCTTTTGCTGTCTCGCATACAGGGTCATCATTACCATCTTTCTAAATTCCATATGTATGTGTTAGTATACTGTATTGCAAGCCACTGATACAACCCCACTCACAGTGAGGAAGCTCCATAATAAAGAGAACTCCACAAATTCCCAGAATATAGAAAGGCCACCCCAAACGCAGCAATATAACCAAGATGAAGAGACAGAGGAATACTCAGCAGGTAAAGGAACAGGAGAAATGCCCACCAAACCAAACAAAAGAGGAAGAGATAGGGAATCTACCTGAGAAAGAATTCTGAATATTGATAGTGAAAATGATCCAAAATCTTGAAATAAAAATGGAATCACAGATAAATAGCCTGGAGACAAGGATTGAGAAGATGCAAGAAAGGTTTAACAAGGACCTAGAAGAAATAAAAAAGAGTCACTATATAATGAATAACGCAATAAATGAGATCAGAAACACTTTGGAGGCAACAAATAGTAGAATAACAAGTTACTTCTTTAGGCATGAATCATCTGTTTGTGCCTTTGATTTTGTCAGCAAGTGTTAGGCAAAAAAAAAAAAAAAAAGGCAAATCTTGTTAACATATTTCCCTGTGTACCTAGTCA
>NW_024072372.1:0-5538 GCF_014754425.2 Oryx dammah
TGCCACCCAGCCATCTCATCCTCGGTCGTCCTCTTCTCCTCCTGCCCCCAATCCCTCCCGGCATCAGAGTCTTTTCCAATGAGTCAACTCTTCGCAGGAGGTGGCCAACGTCCTGGAGCTTCCGCTTTAGCATCATTCCCTCCAGCGAAATCCTCGGGTTGATCTCCTTCAGAATGGACTGGTTGGATCTCCTTGCAATCCAAGGGACTCTCAAGAGTCTTCTCCAACACCACAGTTCCAAAGCATCAATTCTTCGGCGCTCAGCCTTCTTCACAGTCCAACTCTCACACCCATACAGGACCGCAGGAAAACCCAGAGCCTTGGCTAGACGGACCTTAGTCGGCAAAGTAATGTCTCTGCTTTTGAAGAGACTATCTCGCTTGGGCAGAACTTTTCTTCCCAGGAGTAAGCGTCTTTTAATTGCATGGCTGCAGTCACCATCTGCTGTGATGTTGGAGCCCCCCAAAATAAAGCCTGACACTGTTTCCACTGTTTCCCCATCTACTTCCCATGAAGTGATGGGATCAGATGCCACGATCTTTCTTTTCTCAAAGTTGAGCTGTAAGCCAACTTGCTCGCTCTCCTCTTTCACTTTCATCAAAGAGGCCCTGTAGATCCTCTTCACTCTGCCATCAGGGTGGTGTCCTCTGCCTATCTGAGGTTATTAAGATTTCTCCCGGCAATCTGGATTCCACCTTGTGTTTCTCCCAGCCCAGCGTTTCTCAAGAGGCACTCGGCATAGACGTTAAATCAGCAGGGTGACAATAGACAGCCTGGACGTACTCCTTTTCCTATTGGGAACCAGTCTGTTGTTCTATGAACAGTTCTAACTGTGGCTTCCTGACCTGTATACAGATTTCTCAAGAGGCAGGTCAGGTGGCCTGCTATTCCCATCTCTTGAAGAAGTTTCCACAGTTCATTGTCGTCGACACACTCAAGAACTGTACAAAGATCACTAATCGAGAGCCAGACATCTTGGACAGTGAAGTCAAGTGGGCCATAGAAAGCATCACCACGAACAAAGCTAGTGGAGGTGACGGAATTCCAGTTGGGCTGTTTCAAATCCTGAAAGACGATGCTGCACTCAATACGCCAGCATCTTGGGAAAACTCAGCCATGGCCACAGGACCGGAAAAGGTCGGTTTTCATTCCTTTTCCAAAGAAAGGCAATGCCAAAGAATGCTCAACCTACTGTACAATGGCACTCATCTCCCATGCTAGGAAAGTCATGCTCAAAATTCTCCAAGCCGGGCTTCAGCAATACGTGAACTGTGAACTTCCGGATGTTCAAGCTGGTTTTAGAAAAGGCAGAGGAACCAGAGATCAACGGGCCAACATCCGGTGGATCATGGGGAAAAGCAAGAGAGTTCCAGAAAAAACATCTTTTTCTGCTTTATTGACTACACTCATGCTCATGTCTGGGTGGCGTACCAAATGCCTCAGTTTCATTCTGACCTTTCTATCTTCTGTTTGCCCCTAGGATCTTAAGCTCACTCTTTTTGAGAAAGGGCTTCTTGCTGCAAACATCTCTAACGTCCCTAATCTCTAGAAGACAGTAGAATACGCTCACATTGCCGCATGCCTTAAATCTTTAGCTTCTACCTATTTTAATTATTCCTAAACCTTAATTCCTGGAAGAATCCCGCCTGGTGGGCTGCCGGTCTATGGGGTCGACCAGAGTCCAACACGACTCATGTGACTTAGCTGCAGCAGCAGCAGCAAACCCTAAGTTCAGCAAACTCCTTTGCCATAAACACTTGCTTCATAAATGGCCTTCAGATAGGAATCCCTCCCATGGGCTCAAGCTGCGGCCTCTGTGCTCACCCTGGAACACTCTTTTGGAAAAGTCTTTGAACAAGTGTCAGTGATTAACCTTATGAATTATTCTTGGAGCACAGCTGAAGAAGGCTTTATGCCTTCTCATGCTCCTCTCGGAAACAAGAAGCACCTTAACATTCTCTTGAGTCAGCTCAGCCCAGGAAAGGAAAACACAGGTCAGAATCACAAAGCCTAAGTCCTTCCTGGCGACCATGCCTTCAGAACAAAGGGAGGGGGGTGAGGGGCCTTGCCTCCCTTTTGTCAGTAATGCCTATTGCGGCCCCCAACAACCTACTGTTTCAGGTGCTTGCTTTGTGTGAACACTCCTTGTCCTTTTAAGTATTCTGTAGATGTAGTCTAGGTAGTTAATCATGTATAGAATGTGCAACTTGTGTGGCTTGAAAAGATGAGCCACTCGGCCCCGCGCCCCTCCAGGTCACCGCTAGCCGGTAGCGCAGCCTTAGGCCTCAGCTCCCTACTCCCCAAAGCTGCGGGAGATCCCAAGCACGCCTCTCCCCGCCCCTGCCAGCCTCGGGACAGCTCACTGCAGCCCTAGTGTGTCCCTCTCCCTGACCCGGAGCTGCAAGCAACCCCAAGGCGCGCGCGCACGCGCGTGCCGTACCCGAGCTTCTCCTGGCGAGAGCGGCGCGTGCCCCCTTTCCTCTTCGCGCAGAGCGAGCCCCACTTTCATGTTGGCACAGGGTCCACTGGCACGCGCGGCAGCAGACGCCTTCCTGCCAAGGCTGCAGGGCGCGAGCCCTGCCTTCTTGCGCACAGGGTGGACCCCGCCACCCGCGGCGCATGCCCCCACATCCTGCGCTCGCGGCGTGCTCGAGACCCCGCTTCCTGCGCGCCGGGGAAAGGTTGCCTTCCCTGCACCCCGGCATGCGCGGCGCGAAACTCCCCTTCCTGCACAGGTGGCGCAAGCACCCCCATTCCTGTGCGCGCGGCGGGGCCCCAGAAACTCGTGCCAGCGCCACACCAGAACCTCGTGCAAGCGCATGCCAGCTAGCCCTACCCCGGCACGAGGGACGCGAGCCCCCCACCCCCTTTTCTACCCAGGCTGCAGGGCACCCGCTCTCTCTTCTTGCGCGCGCGGGGCCCCACACCGCAGGTGACACGGGTCTCTCTTCCTGGGCGCACGGGATCAGCCGTCTTCTGTGCACGTGTGGCGAGGCTCCACTTCTTGAGTGCATCAGGCCTCCTGGCCTGGAGGTAAGAATCCTAGGAGCTGGGCGCGAGGCGGAGCACGAGCCCCCACGCCTTCCTGCACACGTGCAGGGCCAGCCTATCCCCGGGAGCGCTCGGCGCGAGCACACCACACCCCCATTCCTGCTCGCCTGGCGCAGCTCGAGCACCCGGGTTCCGGCGCGTGCGGGGCCCGCACCCCCAGGAATTTTGATTGCCCGAGCGGACCATCCCTCCTCTCAGCACGCGGGGCCCCTTCCTGACCACGCGAGGCTACCTGACCCCTGCCTCCTGGGCGCGTGGCGCAAGCCCCCCTTTTGTGCACTCCCGGAGCCCCCGGCGTCGGGTGACCTTCCTCTCACACGAAGAGCTCCCCAGTCGAAAGCCGTGTTTCCTCAACTGCCAACAAGGGGGTCCGCACTCGTGGGCTCCGCGGCCTCCACTGGTCATGGATCGGTTCCCCACCGCGGGCCGTGTGTTCTCAACCGCGCACCGAGGTGTCCCCACTCGCTGGCAGCACGCCCTCAGCTGCTCACGGAGGGGTCTCGAGCCTGCAATACTCTTTGCTGGGAAAGATTGAGGGCAGATAGAGTAGGGGACGACTGACAATGAGATCTTTGGTTGGCGTCATCCACTCGATGGACCTGAATTTGAGCAAGCTCCAGGAGTTAGTGATGGACAGGGGAGGGGCGTTGCCTCGCAGGTGCTGCTATTCATGGGGTAGCCAAGTCCGCCGAGACTGAGCGACTGTACCGAACCGAACTGCAATTGCACAAACATTCCACATGATGGCACTCTAACATAAGAAATGAAAAACGACAAACGCTGCCCTGCACCTTGCTTCCCCTCTCCTAATGGGAACATGGAGCAGAATGATAGAGCACACTATCACAACTAGGATGTGAACCACCGTTCAAAAACATCACGTACTAAAATACAGAATCCACGTAAACCTACTTCGAAAACATGGGAGACGAAATACGTTCCAAAACATGTTCAGGCACAGCTGAATCCATCTAGTATTCTCAGGGCCACAGAACCAGAATCTGTACCTGTAAAACCAATGCATCCTTGTCAATCAACTTAAATAGAACAGGAACTTTTACCTGAGATAAAATCTAAGAGTGAGGAGACACCAGGTTTGGTGGTATCCTCTGGCTCGTCTTACTCTCATGTACAACTATGCCTGACAAAACCTTTCAGACATCAGAGACCACCTTACAAGGGGAGGGAATAAACAATCCTTGCCGCAGGAAGGCTTTTCTCTGTAACCGCAGCCTTCAAACTATTGCTGATAGACATCTGACATTCACAAGGCCGCTGGACTCGACATGACACCTATCCTTGTACATGTGAGGGGTCACTCATCAACAGAAAGAAAGTGCAAAAGAAAAACCAGGACACGCTCAGGAAGAAAACATCAATAGTTAAATACAGCTCAAAGTGCTTTCCAAAAAAGCCAAGAGCAATGAATATCCCCAAGGCTGGTGGGGATATTTCAAACAGACCTAGCCTTCAAAACTTGCTAGCAGTCCCCCGTGAATTGAAAATGTCAAATAGCGCACTGTATCTGGAATAAGTTAACAGAAGAATTATTTCTTTAAAAATATATTTAGGATTTCTTTTATTTTTGATATAATTTTTTTATTGTAACTGGAGATTAATGACTCTACAATATTGTGTCAGTTTTGCCATACCTCAACAGGAATCCGCCCAAAGCACGTGAAGTTCACCCATTATCGTGAGTTACTGTGAACTCTTTTGTGGTCAACTCTCTGTGATCTCAGCAATGGGATCCCACGAGGTTCCTCTGTCCATGGAATTTTCCAGGCAAGTACTCTGGAGTGAGTTCCCATTTCCTCCTCCAGGTGATCTTCTCAGCTCGCATCTCCTTTGAGTCCTGCCTTTGAAGGCAGATTCTTTACCACTGTGCTGCCTGGGAAGCCCAGTGTACTGTTAGAAATCCAAAAACTGTCCCAATGTGGTATCACCTATGAGTAGGGAAAAAGTATCCAATGTTGTACAGAGAAGACACGGTAGAATAACATTTTGGAAAGGGACACTTAACGGTACTAGTGACATAGATTTGGTAGGAGACGTTATCAACCTCACTACAGAAGTGCCTTCTGAGGATAACAAGAAAACGACCATATGATCTGGCAGTTCCACTGCTAAGGGGATTTCAGAGAAAAACAGAAACAACAACAAAAAACCCCAAGATTGTGAAACACACAAGTACGGCAACCACCCACTGGAGGAATGAACAACATCCTAGACATGAAAGTCATGAAACTGATACAGCCCCTATAGAAAACAGAATGCAGCTCTTTCTCAATTCATTAATTTCTTCTCGAAGGAGAATTGCTTTAGAGAATTGTGTTGTTTTCTGCTCACATGAACCAAAATCAGCCATAGGTATACAGATATCCCCTCCCTTGGAACCTCCCTCCCATCTCCCTCCCCGCTATGACGTTCAAAACCAAACAGAACAGTTGCCATCGGTTCAGTTCAGTTCAGTCGCTCAGTGGCGTC
>NW_024072374.1:0-5520 GCF_014754425.2 Oryx dammah
GTGTGTGTGTGTGTGTGTGTGTGTGTGTGTGTGTGTGTGTGTAGAGACAGAGATCCTGGAAAGTTACACAGAAGTCATTTAGAGGAGTTATCCATTAAGGGAACATGTTAAGAACTGGATAAATGGGGACCTGAATTAATGGACATCATTTCATTTTGTCCTTGCACGGCTACTTTCTTAACCAAGAGTTAGTATTAACACATTTTAAAAGTTAACATTTTTAAGAAGTCAAAAAGCCAGTCAGGGGAAAAGGTAAAACTAAAGAGATTCCAGGAAACAGAGAGGCTACCTAGTGGAAGAGAAGAGGGAGTCATGACCTGGACACTCCAACACCAAAGACTCAAGTCCACCGACAATTTTTTTGATGTGGACGATTTTTAAAGTCTTGACTGAATTTGCTACAATATTGCTTCTGTTTCATGTTTTGGTTTTGGAGACAAAGGCATGTGGGATCCTACCTCCCTGAACAAAGATTGAACCCTCACCCTCTTCATTACAAGGCGAAATCCTAACCAGTGGACCACCGTGGCAGTCCCCGGACAACATTTTGATTCAAGAGTAGGAGGGAGGACTTCCCTGGTGGTCCAGAGGTTGAGATTTCCATCTCCCAGTGCACAGGGCATGGGTCCATCTTGGTCGGAGAACCAAGATCCTGCATGCTGCACGGTGTGGCAAAAAAAAAAAAAAAAAAATAGAAGAGAGAGTCCCTAATCCTACTCAAAATGTGCTTTGTAGGCAGCGTGTGTGCTGTTTAGTGGCTCAGTTGTATCCGACTCTTTCAATCCCCTGGACTGACCTGCACCAGGCTCTTCTGTCCTTGGGGAATCTCCAGGCAAGATACTGGAGTGGGTTGCCATGCCTTCCTCCAGGCGATCTTCCCAACCTAGGTATAGAACCCAGGTCTCCCACGCTGCAAGCAGATTCTTTACCATCTGAGCCACCAGTGAAGCCCAAGAATACTGGAGTACATAGCCTATCCCTTCTCCAGGATATCTTCCAGATCCAGGAATCAAA
Source organism: Oryx dammah (assembly GCF_014754425.2). Classification (NCBI taxonomy): domain Eukaryota; kingdom Metazoa; phylum Chordata; class Mammalia; order Artiodactyla; family Bovidae; genus Oryx; species Oryx dammah. The sequence goes on from NW_024072374.1 coordinate 1,015, forward strand.
CCAGGGTCTCTTGCACTGCAGGCAGATTCTTTACCAGCTGAGCTACCAGAGAAGCCCTTAGTAGAGACTACACCAGGTTAATGAAGACTGATCATTTCCCATGACCGACAAGAAGACATTGTAATAAGGACTGAAGCCCCTGTGCCAAGCACAGCACCTGACTTACAGTCAAGACGTGTTTGATACCTTGATTTATCCGACATACATTAACTGATTATTTATTAATTTCTAAGAGCTTTCATTGGTGAACTTAACAATATAAATTCCCTGTCTTCGTGGACTTTCCACCAAGGTCAGATGAGTGAAAAGACATGGACTCAGGCATCTGAGCACCCTGAGGAGGGGTATGAACCTCCAGACCAGCCTGCATGGGAACTGTCATAGGGCCACAACAACTGAGCCTACACACTTTGGTGTCCACGTGCTCAGGAGACCACTCATCACAGCCAGAGAAACTCCCGTACTGCAACGAAGACCTAGCGCAGCTTAAAAAATATTGTCTTTTTCTAGCAATGAGGGGAGTTTCCTTTCGTTAACTTATTTCTTACCTAGATAGGTCCCCAGTTCTCAAAGCCTGGGAACACATTGCTGACAGAAACACAACGGAGGCATTTAATGACAATACCTGTAAAGTATGTGTGGGTTTCGCAACAACTCAGAGAGAGAAAGAGAGATGGAGCTGGTGAGGGCCACCAAGCCTGGAAGTGTTTGGTCTCTCATTTGAGCTGAGACTTCTTTTCACTCTCTCACACTCCAGTGCTTCTGAGAATGGCCACTCACACACTCTGAGCAGTGGTGTTTCAAAGCTAAACTCTGTGCTGTCAACAAGTACTAGGTTAAACTGTTTAATTATGAGTATTTTAGATTCATATCTCTCTGCTTTCCAAGACAATGGGTCTTTGGAAACATTTTAAGACAATGGGTCTTTGGAAACATTTTAAGGGTTACTGAAGTGTGTGGGTAATCATACGGCTTCCCTGGTGGCTCAGTAGCAAAGAATTTGCCTGACAATGCAGGAGATGTGGGTTTGATCCCTGGGTCAGGAAGATGGCCTGGAGAAGGAAATGACAACCCACTCCTGTAATTCTTGCCTGGGAAATCCCATGGACAGAGGAGCCTGGTGGGCTAGAGTCCATGGGGTCACAAATGAGTCAGATACAACTTAGCAACTAAACACCACCACCACAGTGGGTAAACCTAGTATATAGGTCAGTCTGTATAAGGTAGGTGATAGGTGACCCCAAGGTGTTTCAAGAACAAAGAAAATATGTTAATACCTGCTGTTAGGAACAGGACCACTGGAGGTGAAGAGGTGGTAAAAGAGGGCTTTAGGAAGATTAGCAGCACAGTCTTCCTTGTTAAACTGGACAGGTCTCCAACAGAGACGCAGTTACTTTACAAGGGTTTGAGTTTTTGTAGGGTGATGCTCAGGTCTGTCTAGGGCTTCCCAGGTGGCGCTAGTGGTAAAGAACCTGCCTGCCAATGCAGGAGACTAAGAGACAAGAGCTTGATCCCTGGATCGGGAAGATCCCCTGGAAGAGGGCATGGCAACCCACTCCAGTATTCTTGCCTGGAGAATCCCATGGACAGAGGAGCCTAGAGGGCTATGGTCCATGGAGCTGCAGAGTCGGACACGACTGAAGCAACTTAGTATGCAGGTTTCTCTCGGTTGCATATACTACTGTGAGTCTGTTCCTGGCCACACCTTTGCAACTGTTAACAGGAAGTCTTTGGTTGCTCTAGGACAGTGGTTCTCAGCCTGAACTGCACATCACTGCCACCTAGGGGACTGGTGGCTCCATCTGGGCCTGGGAGGGGACACTCTGGAGAGTGGGGTCTTAGTTCTCTGACCAGCCATGTAACCCATTTCCCCTGCACTGAAAGATGGATCCTTAACCACCAGAGATGTCTCTCAAAAAGATAATATTAACATTTTACAAGGACCTGGTGAATCATGTCATTTTGATTTTTTTCTATATTGTCCATGTATCATAAGAAAAAAGCTTAGTGACTAGACCCTAACACATTCTCGATAAATCTTCATTAGCTCAAAGGAAGGATAAACACTACCCACTGGGAAGTGGAGACTTGGAGAGGCAAATGCAACCAGCCTTTGGGGGTCTTGTATGAATGCAGTGAAGATCTGCTTTCTCTGGACTTCTGATATGAACCTGCTAGTAATAACGTGGGCTTTCCAAATAGATGGGGAAACAAACCTAGGATCAAACTCATTCTCAACTTAAAATGAGTGAATGGGAAGAGTATCAACCATGCCTACATGTCCGCATTTCTTTAAACCTTGCTCTCTCCTGTTCACTCCTTTCATCTATATTTTCCTATCAGTTCATGTCAGAATGTTATTTTACAAACTCACTTTTCTTGTCATCATATTAAAATCAAAAATAAGCATGTAGCACATTCTGCTTTCTGTCAGTTAGATATCTAATCACACTTTTCTCATTGTCATGGAAACAGCTTACCTTTGAATAGTCCAGGTTGGGAGTTTTTATTTTGAATAAACTTTTTGAACATCTGATTGATAAGATACAACAGTGTATATTTTAATGCAAAACTGTTTTTAATGGGCAGTGACAGTTGCTCTAGAATATAAAAAAATACAAAATTTCTTGTCCTGCAAAGCAACTGCTGAGAGCAAATATACTTCTGAGATACCATTAGTTTTAAGGCTCCAGATAGTCTTTTGTAACTGTGAAAGCTCCCTTTAAAACTTCCACTTTACCAACTTTCTGGTTTCATCCAAAGTCTCTTTTTCTGCTGAAAATAAACTGACTATTGCCACCGTGTGCTGAATGCTTGAGGCCTGGAGGCTAATCACTAGCTTGCTGAAACATTTCTGCTTAGATGAGTTGACTCATTTTAAATAATCCTAAACCTGATTATGCTGATTATAGTGGCTGCTGTAAATGTATTGTGTAACTAATATGATGTGATTCCACAAACTACAAGAGAAAAGAGGAAGGAAGGGAAGGAGGCAAGGAGGGAGGGAAGAAATGGGAAATGTGGTTTATGAAAATCAAATTGAATGCTTTGTAAAGTCTTAATAAAAAGGAATCACTAAAATATATTGCTGTAAAATTAGTTGTGAGCAAGGTAATTGAGAGCAATTTCCATATAACATTGTAAAACATACTGAGATCTAAAAGGATTCTGCATCTAGATGGGTTAGCAAGGATCATTTCCTGTTCAGTGCTCATGAAACCAACTGGAGCATCGACTTCAGCCTAAATATATGGCTAAGGCAAGACTGCTAACACGGATCTACCATCGATGTAAGCATAACTAGAGAAACGTTCTCAGTCCTCCTCAGGAAGCCCAGTGAATAAATTTATCTGCTGGGTTCAAATTAAAATGTGAAAAGTATGTTTATGCACATTTATGTTCCCACCCTTTGGCGAGAGTTTTCAACACCGATCCTCATCGCAAAAAAAAAGAAAAGAAAGAGGGAGTCTACCTAGTGATCACATTGCTGTTCTGTCTCTCAGGCATGTCCGACTCTTTGCGACCCCAAGGACTGCAGCACAGCAGGCTTCCCTGCCCTTCACCATTTCCCGGAGCTTGCTCAAACTCATGTCCATCAAGTCAGTGATGCCATCTAACCATCTCATCCTCTGTCATACGCTTCTCCTCCTATCTTCAATTTTTCCCAGCATCAGGGTCTCTTCCAATGAGTCAGCTCTTTGCATCAGGTGGCCAAAGTATTGGAGCTTCAACTTCAGCATCAGTCCTTCCAATGCATATTCAGGGCGGATTTCCTTTAGGATTTAGTGATCACACAGTAGTATTAATAGATTACAAAATGCCCCTAACAAACTTGAGTTTCATTGGAAGAGCAGAAGAGTATTATTCATCTTATACCAAAAGTCATGAACCCAAAATTGATGCTAAGATTATGTGTTATTGATGGAAGAATGAAAGGGAGGGAGGAAAGGAAAGAAAGATGAGGGGGAAGGAAGAGGAAGGAGAACAGAAGATAATCATATTTGGATTTGATTTCTCCCAATTTTGTTTTCTATGAAAACTTTGCTTCACTGAAGAAAAACAATGGTGTTTATGAACAATATACCCTTGAGAAAATTTGTCTCAAAACAATATACCTTGAAACAGGTTGTCTCAAAACAACTTAGTTAGATCTCTGAGACTGTCTCAAACATGGATGGCTTTGTTTAGGAAAACAAAATTCCACGGAAGGGAGCTATAAGAATTCCATGAGTTTTCACAGAATGTACAGGTATGTAGGGAGCTGAGACTAGAATTCCACCTCTGATTCCCAGCTTTACATCACTTCCCTCTGCCCTTCTTTCCTAGCAGACACAGGCTGTCCATGGAGCTAGAAAATCGAACAGCGGTCTCAGAATTCCTCCTCCTGGGACTCTCAGAAAAACCAGAGCATCAGATCTTCCTCTTGGGGCTGTTCCTGCCCATGTACCTGGTCACCATTTTTGGAAACCTGCTCATCATCCTGGCCATCATCACAGACTCACACCT
>NW_024072375.1:0-5517 GCF_014754425.2 Oryx dammah
GCCTGCGGTGTCCGTGTCCTTGGGACAGACGGCCAGCATCACCTGCCGGGGAGACGACATGGGAAGCTGTTATGCTCAGTGGTACCAGCAGAAGCCGGGCCAGGCCCCGGTGACGGTCATTTATGAGTTCAGTGAGAGACCCTCAGGGATCCCTGACCGGTTCTCTGCCTGCAACTCGGGGAGCACGGCCACCCTGACCATCAGCAGGGCCCGGACCGAGGACGAATATTACTGTCGGTCAGCTGACAGCAGCGGTGATCCTCACAGTGACAGAGACAGACGGGGAAGTGAGACACAAACCCTCCCGTGCTGCTCACGCTCTCCTCCAGCCCCGGGAGGACCGTGGACACTGCAGGGACAGGCCTGGCCCGGGTCCCCCGGAGCCGAGCCCCCAGGCGGCCCCGCCTCCCAGCCCTCCAGGCAGGCTCTGCACCAGGGCATCCACAGAGGACGATGGGCTGGCAGGCTCAGCTGTGTGGGTGTCTGGGCCGTGAAGTGACCTGCAGAATGGAGGCCTGGATGAGGACAGACAGAGGGACAGAGACCACTGCTAATGGACCCTGGCTGTCCATGTGATGCTGACTGGACCCTCATCAGCCGAAACCTCCTGGATTGACCCGAGAACTTCCCATATCCAGATCCACGTGGCCTTAGAAAGACTTAGGAGGTGACCAAGTGGGGTGAGGGCTACCACGATGACCTGGACCAGAGCTCCTGAGACCCATGGCACTGAATGGGATTAGGGGTCCCTCCCAGTGGCACCCGCTCCAGTCCTCTTGCCTGAAAATCCCGTGGATGGAGGAGCCTGGTGGGCTGCAGTCCATGGGGTCGCTAAGAGTCAGACACGACTGAGCGATGTCACTTTCACTTTTCTCTTTCATGCATTGGAGAAGGAAATGGCAACCCACTCCAGTGTTCTTGCCTGGAGAATCCCAGGGACGGGGGAGCCTGGTGGGCTGCCGTCTATGGGGTCGATAGAGTCGGACACGACTGAAGCGACTTAGCAGCAGCAGCAGCCCAATAAAACTCAGCTTAAGTAATGGCATCTAAATTGACCCTACAACAGTTAGAACTGGACATGGAACAACAGACTGGTTCCAAATAGGAAAAGAAGTACGTCAAGGCTGTGTATTGTCACCCTGCTTATTGAACTTCTATGCAGAGTACATCATGAGAAACACTGGGCTGGAAGAAGCACAAGCTGGAATCAAGATTGCTGGGAGAAATATCAATACCCTCATATATGCAGATGACACCACCCTTATGGCAGAAAGTGAAGAGGAACTAAAAAGCCTCTTGATGAAAGTGAAACAGGAGAGTGAAGAAACTGGCTTAAAGCTCAACATTCAGAAAACTAAGATCATGGCATCTGGTCCCATCACTTCATGGGAAATGGATGGGGAAACAGTGGAAATAGTGGCAGACTATTCTTTTGGGCTCCAGAGTCACTGCAGATGGTGACTGCAGCCATGAAATTAAGACGCTTATTCCTTGGAAGAAAAGTTATGACCAACCTAGATAGCATATTCAAAAGCAGAGACATTACTTTGCCAACAAAGGTCCATCTAGTCAAGGCTGTGGTTTTTCCAGTGGTCATGTATGGATGTGAGAGTTGGACTGTGAAGAAAGCTGAATGCCGAAGAATTGATGCTTTTGAACTGTGGTGTTGGAGAAGACTCTTGAGAGTCCCTTGGACTGCAAGGAGATCCAACCAGTCCATTCTGAAAGAGATCAGCCCTGGGATTTCTTTGGAAGGAATGATACTAAAGCTGAAACTCCAGTACTTTGGCCACCTCATGTGAAGAGTTGACTCATTGGAAAAGACCCTGATGCTGGGAGGGATTGGGGGCAGGAAGAGAAGGGGACGACAGAGGATGAGATGGCTGGATGGCATCACTGATTCAATGGACATGAGTCTGAGTGAACTCCGGGAATTGGTGATGGACAGGGAGGCCTGGCGTGCTGCGATTCATGGGGTCGCAGAGTCGGACACGACTGAGCGACTGAACTGAACTGAACTGAACTGAACTGAACTGAACTGAACTGAACTGAAGCATTCAAAAGGAATTTGTCAAAGCAAATGCAGAAAATGCAGAACAGTCTCAATACATTAGCAAATCTTCTCCCGTCCTGAGCCAGAGTTACAAGTTTCTTTAGATTCCGGGTTCCCTGGGCATGTTACAGACATGCTTCCAGAACTGCAGAAAATTAGCTTCCTAACAAGCTCCCCAAACTAGGTTTTACACCCTCTCTCTCTCTGTAGCCCTCCCTCTTTGGCAGCTCTGTAACCTTTTTTCATGAAATGCATTCTCAAATTCATAACAGATTAGCCACCCATTATATTCTTGTATGAAGCATTGATACATAACTAAATTAAGTTTCTATTTTAAAAGACAGGAGGGGGTATAGGGGAATTACATTCTTGCCTAAAAGAACAGGCATTAGTGTGAGGGAATAGAGAGCAAGGGAGAATTTGCATAGAAATAAAAACATCAGTTCAAACGTAAAAAAAAAAGAAAACGAAGATCATGACATCCGGTCCCATCACTTCATGGGAAATAGATAGGGAAACAGTGGAAACAGTGTCAGACTTTATTTTGGGGGGCTCCAAAATCACTGCAGATGGTGACTGCAGCCATGAAATTAAAAGACGCTTACTCCTTGGAAGAAAAGTTATGACCAACCTAGATAGCATAGTCAAACGCAGAGACATTACTTTGCCGACTAAGGTCCGTCTAGTCAAGGCTATGGTTTTTCCTGTGGTCATGTATGGATGTGAGAGTTGGACTGTGAAGAAGGCTGAGCACCAAAGAATTGATGCTTTTGCACTGTGGTGTTGGAGAAGACTCTTGAGAGTCCCTTGGACTGCAAGGAGATCCAACCAGTCCATTCTGAAGGAGATCAGCCCAGAGATTTCTTTGGAAGGAATGATGCTAAAGCTGAAACTCCAGTACTCTGGCCACCTCATGCGAAGAGTTGACTCATTGGAAAGGACTCTGACGCTGGGAGGGATTGGGGGCAGGAGGAGAAGGGGACGACCGACGATGAGATGGCTGGACGGCATCACTGACTCAATGGACACGACTCTGAGTGAACTCCGGGAGATGGTGATGGACAGGGAGGCCTGGCGTGCTGCGATTCACGGGGTTGCAAAGAGTCGGACACGACTGAGCGACTGAACTGAACTGACCTGAACTGATTGCCAAATAAGGTCCACTCGCATGCACTCTGTTTAGGACTTCAGTTCCTGATTGTGGAGGGTTCCCACGAGAAGTGTGTGTATATTGGAGAATAGCGTCAGTGTGAGCGACCCAGACCCATCACCCTCCTACTGCCACTATTCCATCATCTCTGCATGTATTAAGCATAAAGATCAAGGATATTCACAGATGGAAGAGGAGTGAATATTCATCTGTTCTTAATACATACCAGGTACCGTCAAGGTTCTTCCTATTTATTAACGTGTGTTTTAATCAGAAATATTCTATGAAGAAGCATCCAGATGATAGCCCATGTTCCAGCGGGGAAGCTGAGGCATGAAGTCCTCAGCAGCATGTTTCACATCAGACCTGAGACACGGCAGACCCGGAAGCAAACAAGGCTCCTCTTCCCGAGCACCAGGTCTCCACCCGCTTCCTGTGGCCTCTCACTGTGCTTCCAAAACTAAGCTCTCCCCAGCCCTGTGGAGATAGGATCAGCGACCTTATGAAAAAAGACCAGAAAATCCCACACCCAACCCGAGTGAGCCGCTGAGACAGGGCTTTGTAAGGACAGAACCGGCAGGTGTCGTCAGCGAGCCAGGGAGAGAGCTCGCCCAAAACAATACTGTAGCATCCTGACCTTGGACTTCTGACCTCCAGAAATGTGAAACAGAAACGTGTGCGGTTTAATCAGCTCATGAGTGTTATTTGGTTATGGCTGCCTGAGTTAAGGAGTTGGGAACACTTGAGTGTAGGTGTTTATGGAACATAAGTCTTATTTCTCTGAAATAAATTCCCAAGGGTAGGGTATAATTCCTAGGTTGTAGGGTAACTGCTACAAATCTAGGCCGCTTATTAAAAAACAAAGATATCACCTTGCCAGCAAAGGTTCATATAGTCAAGTTATGGTTTTTACAGTAGTCATGTATGGATGTAAAAGTTGGATCATAAAGAAAGCTGAGTGCCAAAGAATTGACCCCTTCAAATTGTGGTGCTGAAGAAGACTCTTGAGAGTCCCTTGGACAGCAAGGAGATGCAACCAGTCAATCCTAAAGTAAATGAACTGTGAATATTCCCTGGAAGGACTGATGCTGAAGCTGAAGCTCCAATACTTTGGCCACCTGATGTGAAGAGTTGACTCACTGGAAAAGACCCTGATGCTGGAAAGATTGAGGGCAGGAGGAGAAGAGGGCGGCAGAGGATGAGACGGTTGGATGGCATTACTGACTCAACGGACATGAGTTTGAGCCAACTCCGGGAGACAGTGAAGGACAGGGAGGGCTGGCGTGTTGCAGTGCGTGAGGCCGCAAAGAGTTGGACACAACTCAGTGACTCAGCAACAACAGCAACACAGTAATCACACGTTCAGTGTAAGCAGCAGCTGCAGAACTGGTTTCCAGGGTGGCCGTACCACTTTATATTCCTTCTAGTAACATCTGAATGACCCCTCTGGCATGGCTGTCCAGCCAGCCGTGGGTTTTGCTTCCATTTTTCACTTCAGTACATCTGTTCAGCTCTGACAAGTGTGTAGCAGTATCTCCTTTGGGCATTACCCTAATGACTTGTGGTGACCATCTTCCCATGTACTCATCTGACATCTGTATGTTCCTAAAAAATCTGTCTCTTCACATCATTTCCAGCCTTCCCAGGAGTTTTGTTTGCTTTCTTTGTTGAATAGTTTTGAGAATTTTTTTAAGTATATATATAAGCTTTTTGAGGAATATGTGAGTGGAAAGTATTTTATCCACTTGACTGGATTTTTCAACTCCATAAAAACGACTTATCTAGAACAAATGCTTTTTTTAATAAGATTCCACGTGTGTCTTCCTTTAACGTGTCATGAATTAATGTCAAGTCCAGGAATTCTTGCCTAGGTCAAGATGTAGAAGATTTTTTTCTTCCATTTTTTCTAAAACATCATACGGAAAGAATACATCTATCTGTGTGTGTCTATGTATGTCTATGTATGTATATGCCACCTGGCTATAACACCTGGAACTAACACAACTTTGCAGAGCAACCATACATCAATAAATACACAAAGAAAAATGTAAAGACACATAATGAAAGTTCTGCCAGAGCTGCGTGACCAGTGCCACTGTGCCCGATACTGGAATCCTGGCTCTCAGAGCAGCAGGACTGGGGTCCCCTCAGCGCCAGGTTTCAGCGCCACCCAGCCTTCCACAGGATGACCTCATTCCCAGAGAGGATGCCTGTGTGTCCCCCAGGCCCAGACAGAGGAGTGCATGCTCGTGCTGGGGAAGGGGCAAGCTTTCTCACTCAGCCCAGAGAGAGTCCGGGCACCTGGGCACAGCCT
>NW_024072376.1:0-5516 GCF_014754425.2 Oryx dammah
TTTGCAGCCAAAGATGGAGAAGCTCTATATAGTCAGCCAAAACAAGACCGGGAGCTGACTGTGGCTCAGATCAAGAATTCCTTATTGCCAAATTCAGACTTAAATTGAAAAAAGTAGGGAAAACCACTAGACCATTCAGGTATGACCTAAATCAAATCCCTTATGATTCTACAGTGGAAGTGAGAAATAGATTTCAGGGACTAGATCTGATACACAGAGTGCCTGATTAACTATGGACAGAGGTTCATGACATTGTACAGGAGACAGGGATCAAGACCATCCCCATGGAAAAGAAATGCAAAAAAGCAAAATGGCTGTCTGGGGAGGCCTTACAAATAGCTGTGAAAAGAAGAGAAGCAAAAGGCAAAAGAGAAAAGGAAAGATATATCCATTTGAATGCAGAGTTTCAAAGAATAGCAGGGAGAGAGAAGAAAGCTTTCCTCAGTGATCATCCAAAGAAAAAAACGAAAACAATAGAATGGGAAAGACTAGAGATCTCTTCAAGAAAATTAGAGATACCAAGGGAACATTTTGTGCAAAGATGGGTACAGTACAGGGCAGAAATGGTATGGACCTAACAGAAGCAGAAGATATAAAGAAGTGGCAAGAATATACAGAAGAACTGTACAAAAGAAATCTTTATGACTCAGATAATCATGATGATGTGATCACTTAGAGCCAGACATCCTGGAATGTGAAGTCAAGTGGGCCTTAGAAAGCATCACTACAAACAAAGCTAGTAGAGGTGATGGAATTCCAGTTAAGCTATTTCAAATCCTAAAAGATGATCCGTGAAAGTGCTGCACTCAATATGCCAGCAAATTTGGAAAACTCAGCAGTGGTCACAGGACTGGAAAAGGTCAGTTTTCATTCCAATCCCAAAGAAAGGCAATGCCAAAGAATGCTCAAACTACCACACAATTGTACTCATCTCACATGCTAGTAAAGTAATGCTCGAAATTCTCCAAGCCAGGCTTCAGCAATATGTGAACTACAAACTTCCAGATGTTCAAGCTGGTTTTAGACAAGGCAGAGGAACCAGAGATCAAATTGCCAACATCCGCTGGATCATCAAAAAAGCAAGAGAGTTCCAGAAAAACATCTATTTCTGCTTTATTGACTATGCCAAAGCCTTTGACTGTGTGGATCACAACAAACTATGGAAAATTCTTCAAGAGATGGGAATACCAGACCATCTGACCTGCCTCTTGAGAAATCTGTATACAGCTCAAGAAGCAACAGTTAGAAATGAACATGGAACAACAGCCTGGTTCTGAATCAGGAAAAGAGTATATCAAGGCTGTATATTGTCACCCTGCTTATTTAACTTCTGTGCAGAGTACATCATGAGAAACACTGGGCCAGATGAAGCACAAGCTGAGATCAAGACTGCTGGGAGAAATATCAGTAACCTCAGATATGCAGATGATACCACCCTTATGGCAGAAAGTGAAGAAGAACTAAAGAGTCTCTTGATGAAAGTGAAAGAGGAGAGTGAAAAAGTTGGTTTGAAACTCAACATTCAGAAAACTAAGATAATGGCATCTGGTCCCATCACTTCATGGCAAATAGATGGAGAAACAGTGGAAACAAAGACAATTTTTTTGGGGGTGGGGGGAGTCGGGGGGCGGCTCCAAAATCAACACAGATGGTGACTGCAGCCATGAAATTAAAAGATTCTCGCTCTTTGGAAGAAAAGTTATGACCAACCTAGACAGCATACAAAAAGCAGTGACATTACTTTGCCAACAAGTCTGTCTAGTCAAAGCTATGGTTTTTCCAGTGGTCATGTATAGATGTGAGAGTTGGACTATAAAGAAAGCTGAGCGCCGAAGAATTGATGTTTTTGAACTGTGGTGTTGGGGAAGACTCTTGAGAGTCCCTTGGACAGCAAGGAGATCTAACCAGTCCATCCTAAAGGAAATCAGTCCTGAACATTCATTGGAAGGACTGATGCTGAAGCAGAAACTCCAATCCTTTGGCCACTTGATTCAAAGAACTGACTCATTGGAAAAGACCCTGATGCTGGGAAAGACTGAAGGCAGGAGGAGAAGGGGACGACATAGGATGAGATGGTTGGATGGCATCACCAACTCGATGGACATGAATTTGAGTAAACTCTGGAAGTTGATGATGGACAGGGAGGCCTGGCGTGCTGCAGTCCATGGGGTTGCAAAGAGTCAGACACGACTAAGCAACTGAACTTAACTGAACTGACTGACTTGGATGAGACTCCAGTTCATGAGATCAGGACAGACGATCAGGTGTAGCCTAGAATATTTCCTCTCTTGAGGAGATAGAACTATAACAGTTTGGGGGGATAAACACAGCCTGAAATGCATTTGAGAAGGGCATTTATTGTGCTGCTGTTTGATAGAATGTTGTGTATATGTTTGTACATATCCATTTGGTCTAAGGTATATGTGTTTCCTTATTAATTTTCTTTCCAGATGACCTATCCATTATTGAAAACATGGTATTGAAGTCCCCTATAATTATTGTATTTTGTGCACTTCTTCTTCGAATCTGTTAGTATTTCCTTAATATATTTAGATGTTTTGATGTTGGGTGCACATATATTTTGGGCTTCCCAGGTGGCTCAGTGATAAAGAATTAGCCTGTGGATATAGGAGACGCAGGAGACGTGGGTTCCGTCCTTGGGTCGGGAAGATCCTCTGGAGAAGGACATGGCAACCCACTCCAATATTCTTGCCTGGGAAATCCCATGGACAGAGGAGCCTGGGGGGCTACAGTCCATGGGGTCGCCAATGATAGGACACAACTGAGCAGGCACCCACGCACATGTATTTTATAATTGTTTTCTTCTTTTGGTGAATTGTCCCTTTATTACTCTGTGATGATCTTTCTTGTCTCTGGTTATAGTTTTTTTACCAGACATAAGTTTACCCTGCTCTCTTTTGTCCTCCATTTGGATGGCCTGTTTTCCCCACTGCTTCACTTTGAGGCTGTGTGTCCTTAAAGCTGAAGTGAGTCTCTTGTAGGCAGCATAGAGTCAGGTCTTGTTTTGTGAGCAATTCAGCCACTCTGTGTCTTTTTCATTGCTATTGAATTTAATCCATTTCTATGTGACATAATTAATAGGTAAGTACTTACTACTGCCATCTTGTTGTTTTCTGACTATATTGAGGTTCCTTTCTTCTCACTGTTTTCCTTGACAAATAGATGCTTTTCCTGAATGGTATACTTTGATCCCCTTTGCTTTCTCTATTATTTACTATGGATTTTTTGCTTTGTTATTGCCCTATACATAAATCATTATATAAACATATGGTTGTTGGTTGTAAGTTGTGTCCAACTCTTTGTGACCCCATGGACTGTAGCCCCCCAGGCCCCTCTGGCCATGGGATTTCCCAGGCAAGAATGCTGGAGTGGATTGCCATTTCTTTCTCAAGGGGATCTTCCTGACTCAGAGATCAAACCTGCATTTCTAGCATTGCAGGCAAATTCTTTACTACTGAGCCACCAGGGAAGCCCACTACAGTCTATTTAAAGCTGAAAATTAAGGTAAAGTGAAGCTGCTCAGTCACGTCTGACTCTTTGCGACCCCATGGACTGTAGCCTACCAGGCTCCTCCATCCATGGGATTTTCCAGGCAAGAGTACTGGAGTGGGTTGCCATTTCCTTCTCCAAGGGATCTTCCCGACCCAGGGATCAAACCCAGGTCTCCTGCATTGGAGGCAAAGTCTTTACCATCTCAGCCATCAGGGAGGTGATTACATATTAAGTTTAAAACTGATTATGTATTAATTTCAATTGCATATGAAAAGTCTGTTTTTTCACTCCCCTGTAGATGACCATTACATTTACTACTGCAGGCAGGAATCCCTCAGAAGAAATGGAGTAGCCATCATGGTCAACAAAAGAGTACGAAATGCAGTACTTGGATGCAATCTCAAAAATGACAGAATGATCTCTGTTTGTCTCCAAGGCAAACCATTCAGTATCACAGTTATCCAAGTCTATGCCCCAACCAGTAACGCTGAAGAAACTGAAGCTGAACGGTTTTATGAAGACCTACAAGATCTTTTAGAACTAATGCCCAAAAAAGATGTCCTTTTCAATATAGGGGACTGGAACGCAAAAGTAGGAAGTCAAGAAACACCTGGAGTAACAGGCAAATTTGGCCTTGGAATGTGGAATGAAGCAGCGCAAAGACTAATAGAGTTTTGCCGAGAAAATGCACTGGTCATAGCAAACACCCTCTTCCAACAACACAAGTGAAGACTCTACACACGGACATGACCAGATGGTCAACACCGAAATCAGATTGATCATATTCTTTGCAGCCAAAGATGGAGAAGCTCTATACAGTCAGCCAAAACAAGACCGGGAGCTGACTGTGGCTCAGATCATGAACTCCTTATTGCCAAATTCAGACTTAAATTGAAGAAAGTAGGGAAAACCACTAGACCATTCAGGTATGACCTAAATCAAATCCCTTATGATTATACAGTGGAAGTCAGAAATAGATTTAAGGGTCTAGATCTGATAGATAGAGTGTCTGATGAACTATGGAATGAGATTCATGACATTGTACAGGAGACAGGGATCAAGACAATCCTCATGGAAAAGAAATACAAAAAAGCAAAATGGCTGTCTGGGGAGGCCTTACAAATAGCTGTGAAAAGAGAGGCAAAAAGCAAAGGAAAAAAGGAAAGATATAAGCATCTGAATGCAGAGTTCCAAAGAATAGTTCAGTTCAGTTCAGTTGCTCAGTCATGTCCAACTCTTTGCGATCCCATGAATCACAGCACGGCAGGCCTCCCTGTCCATCACCATCTCCCGGAATTCACTCAGACTCATGTCCATCGAGTCCGTGATGCCATCCAGCCATCTCATCCTTGGTCGTCCCTTTCTCCTCCTGCCCCCAATCCCTCCCAGCATCAGAGTCTTTTCCAATGAGTCAACTCTTTGCATGAGGTGGCCAAAGTACTGGAGTTTCAGCTTCAGCATCATTCCTTCCAAAGAAATCCCAGGGTTGATCTTCAGAATGGACTGGTTGGATCTCCTTGCAGTCCAAGGGACCCTCAAGAGTCTTGTCCAACACCACAGTTCAAAAGCATCAATTCTTCGGCGCTCAGCCTTCTTCACAGTCCAACTCTCACATCCATACATGACTAATGGAAAAATCATAGCCTTGACTAGACGGACCTTTGTTGGCAAAGTAATGTCTCTGCTTTTGAATATGCTATCTAGGTTGGTCATAACTTTCCTTCCAAGGAGGAAGCGTCTTTTAATTTCATGGCTGCAGTCACCATCTGCAGTGATTTTGGAGCCCCCAAAAATAAAGTCTGACACTGTCGCAACTGTTTCCCCATCTATTTCCCATGAAGTGATGGGACCGGATGCCATGATCTTCGTTTTCTGAATGTTGAGCTTTAAGCCAACTTTTTCACTCTCCTCTTTCACTTTCATCAAGAGGCTTTTTAGCTCCTCTTCACTTTCTGCCATAAGGGTGGTGTCATCTGCATATCTGAGGTGATTGATATTTCTCC
>NW_024072377.1:0-5515 GCF_014754425.2 Oryx dammah
CTGGGGTGTCATAGAGTCAGACACAAGTGAAGTGACTTAGCACAAATATACATAACTGGGGGCTTACCCTCAGTGCAAACAAAGGGACCTAACATAATATACATTCCTTCACCTTGCAAACGAGGCTCAAAATGTGTTTGATTTGTTGTTGAGGTTCAGTGGCTAAGTTGTGCCCGACTCTTTGTGACCCCATAGACTGCAGCATGCCAGGCTCATCTGTCCTCCATTATCTCCTGCAGTTTGCTCAAACTCATGTCCATTGAGTCAAGGATGCCATCCAAGCATCTCATCCTCTGCCATCCCCTTCTCCTCCTGCCTTCAATCTTTCCCATCATCAGGGTCTTTTCCAACGAGCCTGCTCTTCACAGCAAGTGGCCGAAGTATTGGAGCTTCAGCATCAGTCCTTCCTAAGAGTATTCAGGGTTGATTTCCTTTAGGATTGACTGGTTTGATCTCCTTGTTGCCCAAGGGACTCTCAAGAGTCTTCTCCAGAACCACACTTCAAAAGCACCAATTCTCCTTACACATAAGATGTGTGGGCACTTCATGTGTCTACTAGCCACACAGATTAATAGAGATGTCGGACATCCCACTCAGGGGACAAATGAGCTTGTGTGTGTGCTCTGAAGCCATTGATTTATTTCCAAGCTAAGAGGTGCTCTACCTTGCAAAGCTGTGTCTGTGCCTGGTCAGAGCGGGTCCCCTATGGCTGGCCTCCCTTGGGGGGCCTTCTGTCTGTGGTTCCTCAGTCACTCAGCTGTGCCTGACTCTTTGCAACCTCATGGACTATAAGCCCTGCAGGCTCCTCTCTCCATGGGATTCTGCAGGCAAGAATACTGGAGTGGGATGCCATTTCTTTCTCCAGGGGATATTCCAGCCCCAGGGATTTAAGCCGCATCTCTTGCATTCCTGCCTTGCAAGCAGATTCTTCCCCACTGTGGCTACCTGGGAAGCCCTGTGGTTCCTCGAGCGCCTCTGAAACGTGCCCTGTTGTTGTAAGGACAGCATGTCCCCGTGGCGGAAGGCAGCAGTCAAGAGGGCAAGTGGGAACAGAGTGTGTGCACAAGTTAGACACGAGTTCAGCTTCCCATTCCGGCCCTGTCCTCCTAGGTTCGAATTTCTGGGCCCCGGGAAGCTCATTGCACAAGCTCGCCTGCTCACTTTGACCCAGCTGTTCCGTGTCCTTGCGTTTCTGCCAGTGCTGAGCCTTCTGCCAGACATGCCCCTTCCCCTGTCCCTGCCCCCACGCCTGCCCGCTCCATAACCTCCTAAAGTTCCTTGCTGTTCCATGTGCTGACCCACTATACACATCATGGGGCGGTGGGGCCGTGCAGGGACTCAGGCTGACCCAAGACCTGGTGAGTTGGAACCTGCTTTGTGACACTACCTGTAAGCGACTCATACGCCCCTGCCTGCGCACCTGCTCAGTCACTTCAGTCCTGTCTGTCTCTTTGCCACCCTACGGACCGACGCCCGCCAGGCTCCTCTGTCCCTGGACTCTAGGAAGAATACTGGAGTGGGTTGCCGTGCCCTTCTCCAGCGGATCTTCCCAACCCAGGAACTGAACCTGCCTCTCCTTTTATCTCCGGCATCGCAGGCAGATTCTTTACCCACTGAGTCAGCTGGGAAGCCCCCCGTTTCCCTGAAAGTGTGAAAAGCACTGGACATAATCCTTGCTCATCCATCAGTGATCACCTCAGAGCCACCTCCTCCAGAGAGCCCTCCCAGATCTCCCACCACCCCCTCTCCAGCCTGCTTGAGAGCCTGGTGGGGCGCCAACAGTGAGTGTCCGCTATCTTCTTGAGCCCCTTCCAGGGCCCTGCTCTGCAGGAGTGAACCTGGTCTTCACCTCCAGCCCCTCCTGTTCCTGCCCTTGGAGCCCCTGTTGTGGGGGCATCAGGGAGGGGAGACCGCCTGGTCCCGAGAACCCTCGGGCAGGGCTGAAACCATGTGGAGTGCCCAGGGGCCTGCCTACAGCACACTCCAGTCCTCAGAGAGGCAGGCTTTCACGCCGTGTAACACGGTGACACTTGGCTCAGTTTGCTCAGGTTTCCTATCAAGAGTTTTGTAAGAGTTACTTGAAGCAGCATCCAAGATACACAGAAGGATTAGAAAAGCTCTGTGTTGTTTCTTATTCTTCTTAACTGACGGACTCCCAGAAGGGGCCCAGACACAGTGCCCTCTGTCTTCCTCCTCTGTCTCAGCCACTCTAGGGCCAGCCCACTGCGCCTGTGAGACCCCTGTACGGCCTCTCCCCCCAATTGTGTCCCCTCCACATCACACTGTCTGCCCTCCCCACGTCCGCCGAGATCTGCGCAGACCTCAGGTGGCACTGTGTCCTCAGCCTGCACCCTCTCCCCCAGGCCCGCCCCCTCCCCTGGGGTCAGCACTCTGCATTGCAGAGCCCTCTGTGCATCGGGTCTGCTCCCTGCCCGCTTCACTTCTGCCCTGTCACCTTGCCCCGTGTCCACGCCCCGGAACCCGGTTCCCAGGCCTTTATAAATCCCCTTCTCTGCCTGGAGCATTCTTTACCTTGACATCCCCAGGGGAACTCCTCCTGCCTCTTTGATTGCAGCATCCACGTCAGCTTCCTGGCTGTCTCCCTGGTTACCCACCACCCTATCTGGATTATCTGCAGAGCAAATATCGCCACCCTCTGTCTCTGTTTCTTTAGGAGCAGAACTCATCTCTCACTACAATGTAACCTATGGGGCTCAAGAGCCTCAGCTCCTTTTTTTTCATCTCTGCATTCCTTTTTGTTCATCTCTGCATCCCAAATACCCGAACGATGAGAAACATCATAGACACTCCACAGATATTGACGAAAGAAAAGGGTGCAGATGAGCAAAACAAACTTTTGTCCAAATACGAGGCACACTCTGTGCTCCAGGGAATCTGGCGGGAGAGAACTCTAAATAGTTGGATATTTTTAGGAACAGAATTTATGATCTCAATCCTTGCATCTCCTCATATCTAGAGAAGCACTAAATCCCTTATGGTGACATCACATCCTCATGACTCACAAAAAGCCTTTTGTAAAACGACTCTTTCATTGTATTGAACTCCCCCTTCTCCAAAACCTTATATATTGACTTTCCCCCACTGCCACTTTGGAGCAGTCACAGAGCTGTGTAAGATGCTGCCTCCCGGGCTACAGACCTCCTTTTGCCCCAAATAAAACTTCACTCACAACTCTCAAAAAAAAAAAAAAAAATCCAATGTGCTGGCCGGTCTATCAGGCCCTTTTCTGGGCTGTGTTATATTCCCCAGGGCTGCCTTCTGCCTGCACTAGCAGGCCCTTTGTGTGGCGCCTTTGGCCTCCGCAGTAAATGGAAGAACAGGACAGAAGGTGCTGGAAGTCATTTCTGGTCCCATAACAACTCTACACTGAACTTGGATGATAACCACTGGCCCCTGTTCCCTTCAGGCCCAGGGTGGGGAGCAGCCTCGCTACAGGCGGAACCGGGGCGACCCTTCCTCGGCCCTTCCCCATCCCTGCCGCAGCCCACTTAGAGACCTTCCTCCAGTCCCTCCACCTGCTCCATATGGATGAAGCGCCGCTGCTGCTGCTAAGTCGCTCCAGTCGTCTCCGACTCTGGGCGGACGCCATAGGCGGCAGCCCACCAGGATCCCCCGGCCCTCGGATTCTCCAGGCAAGAACACTGGAGTGGGTTGCCTACAGTTATAATGCTATATTAATAAGAGTAATTCTCGCATCAATTGAAAAATAGTAACAACTAAAAAAACCACAGATCAAAATTACTTCAACAGAAATACAAGAAAATGAAAAGTTGAAAAAAATCTTACAAACTGTAATGCTTTATCTACTTGAAAAAAACAATCGATTAAGATACAGTAGCTAAAATTAAACAGAAAAACAGAGATTACTTGAATCAGGGAAAACACAGGCTGATGTTGTGTCCTACTTGAGACAGGGAAATCACAGGCTGATGTTGTCTCCTACTTGAAACAGGGAAAACACAGGCTGATGTTGTGTCCTACTTGAAACAGGGAAACCACAGGCTGATGTTGTGTCCTACTTAAACAGGGAAAACACAGGAAGAGCTCCCAGGACGAATCACAAGTCTCCACACTGAGGAATTGTCCCTGCGGTGTGAAAACTCACAGCTCGACAGTGAAATCCAGCTGCTGAGGCGGAAACTCCAAAGCCTGCCTGATCTCCATGACAGCCTCGTGATGCAACTTCACCGAAGACTGTTGCAGAGGGAAGCGCGCTGCTTGGAATCCAAAAAGAAACTGCTCAGCATCTGCAGAGAGCTGAACTCCGTGTGTCAGATCCGCAACCTCTCCAAAAAGAGAGCTGGAGACCTGAGCAAAGAACTGGAGACAACCACTGCCTGCCATCGCCAGGGGTGCGCCTCTGCGAGGAAAGAGCTCAGGAAAGCTGGGTGGCGGCCGTGCAGATGGAGAGAGCGCTCAGCGAGCTCACCCGAGAGAACGCCCACCTCAGGCAGCTTCTGGCCCGCTGATGTTGTGTCCTACTTGAAAGAGGGAAAGCCCAGGCTGATGTCGTGTCCTGGCTGTGAGTGTCGGGACCCGGCTGCACTGAGCTGAGTCGCGCCTGCAGGTGACCGCGGGCCCCTGGGTCCTCAGGGCTGAACCCTCCCCTTCGCTGGGAGGGTCTCGTGACCCAGGGGCTCCCCTGACCCCTGCGGGCCCCTGTGGGCTGTGGGTGGAGCAGCAGGAACATGAAGGCCCCTGGGGGAGAGCTGGGAGTTGAACTCGACCTGGGCCAGCAGCTGCCTGAGGCGGCCGTTCTCTCGGGTCAGCTCGCTGAGTGCTCTCTCCATCCGCACGGCCGCCACCCAGCTTTCCTGAGCTCTTTCCTCGCAAAGGCGCACCTCCTGGCGATGGTAGGCAGCGGTTGTCTCCAATTCTTTGCTCAGTTCTCCAGCTCTCTTTTTGGAGAGGTTGCGGATCTGACACACGAAGTTCAGGTCTCTGCAGATGCTGAGCAGTTTCTTTTTGGATTCCAAGCAGCGCGCTTCCTTCTGCAACAGTCTCCTGTGAAGTTGCATCACGTGGCTGTCATGGAGATCAGGCAGGCTTTGGAGTTTCCGCCTCAGCAGCTGGATCTCACTGTCGAGCTGTGAGTTTTCACACAGGAGGGACAATTCCTCAGTGTGGAGACTTATGATTCCTCCTGGGAGCTCTTCCCTCCTCTGCTGATCTCCCTTCGGGGGTGTGGCTGTCGCTTGCTGCTCCTCTTCTGGATGTGTCAGGGACGCACTGCATTCAGCATCGTCAGGGCCGCCCTTCAGCTCACCCCCAGAGCCCTGGACCGGGGGATGGCCGTTGGCTGCTTCCTTCTTGGGCTCCTGGACATCTGGGTCCCCTTCATCCCCGCCGTCTCCGAGGAGCTCAGGGAAGGGGAAGATGGTCAACAGGTTTTCTATGGATCTTCGTCGGTTGACCCTGTCTTCCAGGACCCACTCCTTGCGGGCCTTGGACGGCCCCGGGCCTCCTCCCAGCCCCTCCTTTTCCTGGACTCGCT
>NW_024072378.1:0-218 GCF_014754425.2 Oryx dammah
CCCACCCTAGCCCAGTATGACATCATCCTTACTGCTTACATCTGCTAAGACCCTACTTCAGATACGGCTATATTCTGCAGTTCCAGGTGGCCATGATGTTTGGGCGGTATACTGGGTTGAACAGTATCCCCTCCAAACATCATGGCCACCTGGAACTGCAGAATATAGCCGTATCTGAAGTAGGGTCTTAGCAGATGTAAGCAGTAAGGATGATGTCA
>NW_024072378.1:318-663 GCF_014754425.2 Oryx dammah
TCTTTTGGGCGGTATACTGGGTTGAACAGTATCCCCTCCAAACATCAGGGCCACCTGGAACTGCAGAATATAGCCGTATCTGAAGTAGGGTCTTAGCAGATGTAAGCAGTAAGGATGATGTCATACTGGGCTAGGGTGGGCCCTAATCCAGTGACTGGTGTCCTTATGAGAAGAGGAAAGAGACACAGAAGCATCCATTCCTTCTCCAGGGGATCTTCCCAATCCAGGGATTGAACCCAGATCTCCCGCATTGTAGGCAGATGCTTCACTGTCTGAGCCACCAGGGAAGCCCTGTAAGAAGAGGAAAGAGACACAGAAGCATACATGGAGGGGAGAAGAGAACAC
>NW_024072378.1:763-5512 GCF_014754425.2 Oryx dammah
CTGCTGTCTATGGGGTCGCACAGAGTCGGACACAACTGAAGCGACTTGGCAGTAGCAGCAGCAGCAGCCTGTAGCACAAAGTTCATGCCCCCATTTCCCCTTTTCCTTCTGTTGGAGCCAATCAGGCAGAAATTAAAGATCCTCTCTGACTGGGTGACATTTCCAGCCTCTTGGCCCTGCTACAATTTGTGTATTCTTAGTGGCTCTTGGGAAGTCCTATTTGTCAACTTTCTCCCATCCTTTTCCCCACATTCCCATAAACCAAACACTGCAGAGCAGAGACTTGGGTTGAAGAAAGTGGCAACACGCTGGTTATTCTGCTCCTCCACCCAGATCCACCCTCCACCCTTGTCCCCAGAGCCTGAGCATATGACTGAATTTTCAGAATTAATGTTGGTTTTCCTTCTCTCTCCCATCTTTCTGGCTCTCATGGAAGGAGCCATGGGTAGAAGAAGATTCCCAAACATTGAAAATAGGCCTATATCTTATCCACTGGTTTAGACAATGGCATTGTTTTTGCATGTGAATACATTTGTTTGGTTTCCTTTCAGCAGGAATTGTTTTGACATCTTCTCTTGCCCTACCTCAAGTCAATATTTTCAAACTATACCTAACCCTGACCTGTTTTCCTTCTGGTTGGCAACCTGTCCTTTTTCAACCTGGTGCAAAGGTTTAGAAAAGAATGCCATTCTCATACATTCCAAGGAGCCACATGGAAATAAGTGTCTATTGCTCTGTTCATTGCGGAGGTTCAAGTATGTGTGTCTGAAACACCAGCCTGCTGGACATAAGTTACATCCTAAACCCTGTGTCTCCATAAATAACCCCTGGCAGTTTCATTACAGCCTGGGGTACCCCAGCTAACACTGGCAGCTAACTTAACGCCAATCAATCTTTCTAATGCCTTTCATGGTCTGGTTTCATTAAGAGCCGAGGCCATCATTCACCCGTGCCTGCTTGGCCACCATGTTGATTTGTGTCTCCTTATTGTGTGAATGAATATGCATCCCCAAAGACCTGAGACTTCCTCAGAAAGACAGTGCTGCTGAGTGCTCCCTATTTAGGGCTTAGCCTAAGAATATATATTGCCTTATATTACATGGCCATTAGAGAGTAAAATCTGGGGAGAGATTTCCATTGGAGTGCAGTGAGCATAATTATAAATTGGGAGATGATGTGAAATATGCCCTTGGTAGAATATTCACTGAGTTATCAAAGAGGGTTTTCTTCTGGTGACACCAATTAATCATGGCCCTTGTGAGCCCATGATACGCCCCCCTCCTCATTATTCCTGTTTTCCAGGCTTTGTTTAGCCCTTATCTCTGTCCCTGTATCTAGCCAAGAATTGGCCAATATGAATGAAAAAGAGACCATTGATAGGTCTCTGGTAAAAAACCTCAGCAAAAGGAATGTTTCTCTGTCAGTTTTGTGTAGGATTCTGAGGTGAAAATCTAGGTCTTGAGGGAGAGACGAAGTAAAGGGAATGAAAAACAAAACTGCCTCTGTAACAGAGAGTCCAGGAATCACTTTACCCGGCTTAGCCCAAATACCTGCAGCATGGGCACCTCAGCCTGCCCCCTACAACCACCCCCAGCACCCTCTTTTAGTGAAACTGGGGGTGAGGAAAAATGGTACTTAAGTTAAAGCTTCAACCAAGCAGTTTTTGATTACATAGCTAGAATTTGCTCACCAGATCCTCATGGTTCATACTAACTTTGGCAGGGTCTCAATGGCCATTTTTCACACTTGACTTATTCTTGAATAATTTCTGAAACACATTAAGCATAGAAAGCTTTTCCTCTAACCTCACTCATACGTATTTTTCTTTGCCTCTCTACATTATCCCTAAGCCTCTTTGAGATTTTTATTTTTATAGGCCACAGGAGAGCCCATTCATCTTTTCTGCCTACATCTGTGTGTCCACTGTGGACATCAATGGGTGGACTGAAATGGGCTTACTAAGGCATGCAACTGAGGGGTGGATAGAACCTAATCTTCCCAGTCTTGTCCTTCCCACCCACCTGCTCCCTTAGCTTGTGTCAGCAATTAACTCCCCCTTCCCCACACCTCTGTCCCTTCCATATCCCTAGTGGCTTCACACAGCCAGCTCTCCTCTGTAATCCCTTGCTTCTCTGTCCATCACACAAACACAAACCTTGATTAGTCTCTGCACTCTCTATGACAGAAACAAAACAAAACTAAATATAAACAATTATAGCAACAAAGCCTTCTGGTCCCTTTGCTTTCTGAATCAATGATTTGTGACTGAGTGTGTGTGTTGTGGGGGTGGTAGGGGGTGGGGGATATCTTAGGATGATGTTGAAAAAATAAAATCAGAATCTGTAGTAAGGGAGTATACCTTGAAGGCCATATTCAGCATTGTGATTTTACATTTAGAAGATACAGCCTCCCTAGCAAAAACCTGGTTTTATTGTCTATACTACACAATGTAAACAAAATTTGATCAGACGTGGAGAAGACTCCAAGAAAATGTCTTATTTTTTTCATTTTATGAAACAAATTATACAATGTAAATATGACTTGGAAAAACTGGAAAAGAAAGAAAAGTAGTTATCTGCCATTACCTGAGGGAAGGTTCACACTGCCTTGATGAAGGGATAAACACTTTGAGGGAGTGTATAGGACTGTGTTTATCCATTTATTTCACTCATTGGGTCTGTTTGGTTAATGAGTTACCCCTCACCGTATCCTGTTTGTAGTGAAATCCTGGTAACTTCTACTAACAAAGCAGTTTGATAGTAAGGGCTGAAAAACCAGAAATGGTGGCAACTTGAGCACTGCGCAAGTTTTCTGATTCATTTCTTCAGGGGTTGAGAAGTTTTCTATTCCATGCTCAAAAATGACCAAAACATCAATGTGTGTCTTCCTTTCCTTGGTTTAAGGTTTTTGTCCCTGCTTGAAATGAAAGTATCAGTAGGAGATATTGTTCTTTTAGCAAAGTTTTAGTCACTGTCAGCTCAGAGTGACTGGGTTCCGTCTTAACAAAGGGATGTGAGCAAAGCATGGAGAGGGTGTTAGTACAGTGAGCAGTTAAAAGAGGGAAGGGAGGTGTCCAGACTGATTTTGTGTGTATGTGTGTGCCAGTACTTCTCTGCTTCTTATATCCTTACTCTTTGCCGTGTAACACAGTAGTTCTTCCCTTGAAAGGATAGGGTCAGGGGTCTGCAAGGAGATCAAATCAGTCAATCCTAAAGGAAATCAACCCTAAATGTTCATTGGAAGGACTGATGTTGAGGCTCAAACTTCAATACTTTGGCCATCTGATGCAAAGAGCTGACTCACTGATGTTGGAAAAGATTGATGGCAGGAGAAGAAGGCAGCAGAGGATAAGATGATCAGATAGCATCACCAACTCAGTGGACATGAATCTGAGCAAACTCTAGGAGATAGTGAAGGACAAGGACTTTGGTGTGCTGTAACCCATGGGGTTGCGGAGTCGGACACAACTGAGTGACTGAGCAACAATGACAGAGGAAAAGTTTCATGACACTGGATCGGGCTACAGTTTCTTAGATGTGACACTGAAAGTTCAGGCAACAAAGGAAAAAACAGATAAATTAACTTCTTCAAGATTAAAAACTTTTGTTGTGTCAAAGAAAGATATGATAAGATCAGGCACATTCAGGGTGATAGGACCTTAGACACAAAGAATAGTTTGGACAGAGTGAAAGGCAACCCATAGAGTGGGAGAAACTATTTTCAAATTAGATACCTGATAAGAGATTAATTGGGAAAGGAAATGTCAATCCACTCCAGTATTCTTGTCTGCAAATTCCATGGACAGAGGAGCCTGGCGGACTACAGTCTATGGGGTTCACAAGAGTTGGACATGACTTGGCAACCAAACAACAACAGATGAGATTACTATACAGAATATTTAAACAACCCCTCAACCCAAAACAACAACAAAGCAAACACTCCTATTAAAAAATGAACACAGGTCTTTAACTGACATTTTTTCCAAAGAAGATGTACAAATAGCCAGAAAGATGCTCAGAATCACTAATTGTTAAGGAAATGCAAATCAAATCCACAATGAGCTACCATACCACTTAATACCCATTGGGATCATTATTATTAAAAAAAAAAAACATAAAATTACAAGTGTTAGTGAGGATATGGAGAAATTGGAACTTTTATGATGTGCTGGTAGGAAGGTACTGTTATAGCCACTTTGAGGAACTGAAAAATGGCAATTCCTCGAAAAAATTAAATTGAACTACCATATGATTCAGCAGTTCTTTTAACTATGTACACCAAAATTGAAAACACGGATTCAGATACTTATATACTCATATCTGTAGCATTCAGTTCACAATTGACAGAAGGCAGAAGCAACCAGTGTTAGTTGATGGATAAATGGATAAACAAAATGTGCTGTAAAGAAAGAATAGAATATTATTCAACTTTCTAAATGAAAGAAAATCTGGATGAACCTTGAAAACATGCTGAGATAAGCCAGTCACAGTACTGTGCACTTAAAAAGGTAAAATTTTATCTTGACCATGGAATACTCTAGGCAAGAATACTGGAGTGGGAAGGCATTTCCTTCTCCAGGGGCTCTTCCCAACCCAGGGATCAAACCTGGGTCTCATACACTGCAGGCAGATTCTTTACAATCTGAGCCACAAGAAAAATATACATAACATACACACACACACACACACACACACACACACACGTTATATACATATATGTATATAGTATGTATATTATATGTATATATTA
>NW_024072379.1:0-5510 GCF_014754425.2 Oryx dammah
CATAGCAGAGTCAAAATTATACCAGGGATCAATAGAAGAAAAAAAAAGTTTGAATGATTTCTCAGCTGAAAGATTAATGCTTAATACTGAAAATTCTCAGAAAATGAAATCAGAAGCTTGATGAAAGTTCCTCCTGAAGACATTCAATAAAGTACTGGATTATCACTCATCTCCCTGTTGTTGAAATTTGAGTATACAATAGAAGGTTTCATGGCTTTTATTGTAAAAAATAGCAAGTATTGGAATCTGCTTAATTATGAAAGATAGTGGTACACTTAAGCAAGTGAGATAAACAAAAATTATACCCTCCTCCCATCAAACTTTAAAATGGAACAATTGACAGTGCCAATCAGTCAATTGTATAAAATCTAATGAGATTTTGAATTTGTAGATCAAAATAGGGAGAACTGATAGATTTGCAATATGCTAATGGGTCTAATCTGCCTAATTGTTACTTAGATATTCTTCAGTTTTTCTTAATAATTTTCTGTAGTTTTTAGTGTAGAGGTTTATATATATTTTATAAAATATATTCCTAGGAATTCGGTGGTTTTTAATGATATTATGTGTAATAAATATGTTAAAACTTTTTACTTTTGTAAGTTCCTATATTGCAAATAAATGAAAATCCAACTGAAAAAAAATAAAATAGAACAAGCAAGAGAGTTCCAGAAAAACATCTACTTCTGCTTTATTGACTACGCCAAAGCCTTTGACTGTGCAGATCACAGTAAACTAAGGAAAATCTTTCAAGAGATGGGGATACCAGACCACCTTGCCTGCCTCCTGAGAAACCTGTATGCAGGTCAAGAAGCAGCAGTTAAGACTGAATATGGAACAATGAACTGGTTCCAAATTGGGAAAGCAGTAAGTCAAGGCTGTATACTGTCAACCTGCTTATTTATCTTCTAAGCAGAGTACATCATGCAAATGCCAGGCTGGATGAAGCACAAGCTGGAATCAAGATTAGTGGGGAAAATATCAATAACCTCAGATATGCAGATGACACCATCCTTATGGCAGAAAGTGAAGAGGAACTGAAGAGCCTCTTGTTGAAAGTGAAAGAGGAGAATGAAATGGCCAGCTTAAAACTCAACATTCAGAAAACAAAGATCATGCAATCTGGTCCCATCACTTCATGGCAAATAGATGGGGAAACAATGAAAACCGTGAGAGACTTCATTTTCCTGGGCTCAAAAATTACTGCAGATGGTGACTGCAGCCATGAAATTAAAAGATGCTTGCTCACTGGAAGAAAAGCTGTGACCAACCTAGACAGCAAATCAAAAGCAGAGACATGACTTTGTCAACAAAGGTCCGTCTAGTCAAGGCTATGTTTTTTCCAATAGTCATATATGGATGGGAGAGCTGGACTTTAAAGAAAGCTGAGTGAAGAAGAATTGGTGCTTTTGAACTGTGGTTTTGGAAAAGACTCTTGAGAGTCCCTTGGACTGCAAAGAGATCCAACCAGTAAATCCTAAAGGAGATAAGTCATGGGTGTTCATTGGAAGGACTGATGTTGAAGCTGAAGCTCCAATATTTTGGCCACCTGATGCGAAGGGCTGACTCATTTGAAAAGATTCTGATTCTGGGAACAATTGAAGGCAGGAGGAGAAGGGGAAGACAAAGTATGAGAAGGTTGGATGGCATCACTGACTCAATGGACATGAATTTGTGCAAATTCAGAAAACTGGTGATGGACAGGAAGGCCGGACGTGCTGCAGTCTTTGGGGTTGTAAAGAGTAGGACACGACTGAGTGACTGAACTGAACTGAACTGAGCTGATATATGTATTTATGTATGAATCTCTCCTCTATCCAGCCAATTAGCCTAGTTCTCAGTGAATTCATAATTTTATGTAGGAGTAACAGGTAGGAATTAAAGAAATGAAGTAATTGTTTTTGTAGCCATGTGTTATGAAAGTTATAAAATATGGAAGGTTATTAATGTTGTGAGAGTCAGGAAAGAGTTCTGAGAAGATGGGGACTCGACATGAGGCTTGAGTAGGAACTGGCCAGTCAGATAGGTGAGTGGTACAACAAGTCTTTCTGTGCATTTATTACCACCAGTGGAGGTGTGTAATCACTAAGCAGACTTAGAGAGGAACTCTCAGACTTTTCTTTTTCTCTTCAGATTATTTAGTGCACAGCACATACTGCTTCCATAAGCAGGAGAGGGTCTGGCCAGCAGAAGCATATGGCAGTGAGCTCACTAGCAGAAGACTATGAAACCTTGGCTCTGACACTCAATTGCTGTGTGATTTCAAGATAGTGACTTAATCACTCTGAGCCTCAGCTTCTTTCTCCCAGTACTTGTTTGTCAAGTACCCACTCTATTTATTTTAAGAGGATGTGAAAATGAATTGAGATAATGTGTTAAAAATACATTTTACAGCATGCAATAGCGATGGACTGATTCAGTTCAGTTCAGTCATTCAGTTGTTTCCAACTCTTTACAACCTCATGAACGAAGCCTCTTCCACACTAGGCCTCCCCCATCACCAATTCCCGGAGATTACCCAAACTCATATCCATTGAGTTGTGATACCATCCAACCATCTCATCCTCTGCCATCCTCTTCTCCTCCTCCCTCAATTTTCCCAGCATCAGGGTATTTTCAAATGAGTCAGCTCTTCGCATCAGGTGGCCAAAGTAGTGGAATTTCAGCTTCAACATCAGTCCTTCCAATGAACACGCAGGACTGATCTCCTTTAGGATGGACTGGTTGGATCTCCTTGCAGTCCAAGGGACTCTTAAGAGTCTTCTCCAACACCACAGTTCAAAAGCATCAATTCTTTTGCACTCAGCTTTCTTTAAAGTCCAACTCTATCATACATATATGACTACTGGAAAAACCATAGCCTTGACTAGACAGACTTTTGTTGGCAAAGTAATGTGTCTCCTTTTTAATATGCTGTCTAGTTTGGTCACAACTTTCTTCCAAGAAGTAAGCATCTTTCTAACTTCATGGCTGCAATCACCATCTGCAGTGATTTTGGACCCCCAAAAAATAAAGTCTGACACTGTTTCTACTGTTTCCTCATCCATGAAAGTGATGGGACCAGATGCCATGGTCTTAGTTTTCTGAATGTTGAGCTTTAAGCCAACTTTTTCACTCTCCTCTTTCACTTTCATCTAGAGGCTCTTTAGTTCTTCTTCACTTTCTGCCATAAGGGTGGTGTCATCTGCATATCTGAGGTTTTGATATTTTTCCCAGTAATCTTGATTCCAGCTTGTGCTTCTTTCAGCCCAGGGTTTCTCAGTTTCTCATGATGTAATCTGCATATAAATTAAATAATCAGGGTGACAATATATAGCCTTGATGTACCCCTTTTCCTATTTGGAACCAGTCCGTTGTTCCATGTCCAGTTCTAACTGTTGCTTCCTGACCTGCATACAGATTTCTCAAGAGGCAGGTCAGGTGGTCTGGTATTCCTATCTCTTTTAGATTTTTCCACAGTGTATTGTGACCAACACAGTCAATGGCTTTGACATAGTCAATAAAGAAGAAATAGATGCTTTTCTGGAACTCTCTTGCTTTTTCGATGATCCAGCAGATGTTGGCAATTTGATCTTTGGTTCCTCTGCCTTTTCTAAATCCAGTTTGAACATCAGGGAGTTCACGGTTTGCATATTGCTGAAACCTGACTTGGAGAATTTTGAGCATTACTTTACTAACATATGAGATGAATGAAGTTGTGCGGCAGTATGAGCATTCTTTGGCATTGCCTTTCTTTAGGATTTCAATAAAAACTGACCTTTTTCAGTTCTGTGGCCACTGCTGAGTTTTCCAAATTTGCTGGCAAATTGAGTGCAGCACTTTCACAGCATCATCTTTCAGGATTTGAAACAGCTCAACTGGAATTCCATCACCTCCACTAGCTCTGTTCATAGTGATGCTTTCTAAGGCCCACTTGACTTCACATTCCAAGATGTCTGGCTCTAGGTGAGTGATCACACCATCCTGATTATCTGGGTCATGAAGATCTTTTTTGTACAGTTCTTCTGTGTATTCTTGCCACCTCTTCTGAATATCTTCTGCTTCTGTTAGGTCCATACCATTTTTGTCCTTTATTGAGCCCAAATTGCATGAAATATTCCCTTGGTATATCTAATTTTCTTGAATAAATCTCTAGTCTTTCCCAATCTATTGTTTTCCTCTATTTCTTTGTATTGATCACTGAAGAAGGCTTTCTTATCTCTCCTTGCTATTTTTTGGGAACTCTGGATTCAAATGGGTATATCTTTCCTTTTCTCCTTTGCTTTTAGCTTCTCTTCTTTTCACAGCTATTTGTAAGGCCTTTTCAGACAGCCATTTTCCTTTTTAAAATTTCTTTTTCTTGGGGATGGTCTTGATTCCTTTCTCCTGTACAATGTCACCAAGTCTGTTCATAGATCATCAGGCACTCTGTCCATCAGATCTAGTCCTTTAAATATATTTCTCACTTTAACAGTATATTTGTAAGGGATTTGATTTAGGTCATACCTGAATGGTATGTGAACCACGAACTTCCTGATGTTCAAGCTGGTTTTAGAAAAGGCAGAGGAACCAGAGATCAAATTGCCAACATACGCTGGATCATCGAAAAAGCAACAGAGTTCCAGAAAAACATCTATTTCTGCTTTATTGACCATGCCAAAGCCTTTGACTGTGTGGGTCACAATAAACTGTGGAAAATTCTGGAGGAGATGGGAATACCAGACCACCTGACTGCCTCTTGAGAAATCTGTATGCAGGTCAGGAAGCAATAGTTAGAACTGGACATGGAACAACAGACTGGTTCCAAATAGGAAAAGGAGTACGTCAAGGCTGTATATTGTCACCCTGCTTATTTAACTTCTATGCAGAGTACATCATGAGAAACGCTGGACTGGAAGAAACACAAGCTGGAATCAAGATTGCCGGGAGAAATATCAATAACCTTAGATATGCAGATGACACCACCCTTATGGCAGAAAGTGAAGAGGAACGAAAAAGCCTCTTGATGAAAGTGAAAGAGGAGAGTGGAAAAGTTGGCTTAAAGCTCAACATTCAGAAAACAAAGATCATGGCATCCGGTCCCATCACTTCATGGGAAATAGATGGAGAAACAGTGGAAACAGTGTCAGACTTTATTTTTTGGGGGTCCAAAATCACTGCAGATGGTGATTGCAGCCATGAAATTAAAAGACGCTTACTCCTTGGAAGAAAAGATATGAGCAACCTAGATAGCATATTCGAAAGCAGAGACATTACTTTGACGACTAAGTCCATCTAGTCAAGGCTATGGTTTTTCCAGTGGTCATGTATGGATATAAGAGTTGTACTGTGAAGAAGGCTGAGTGCTGAAGAATTGATGCTTTTGAAGTGTGGTGTTGGAGAAGACTCTTGAGAGTCCCTTGGACTGCAAGGAGAGCCAACCAGTCCATCCTGAAAGAGATCAGTCCTGGGATTTCTTTGGAAGGAATGATGCTAAAGCTGAAACTTCAGTACTTTGGCCACCTCATGCGAAGAGTTGACTCATTGGAAAA
>NW_024072381.1:0-5509 GCF_014754425.2 Oryx dammah
GAGCACAGTGGGAAGGGGCTGCCAAGAATTCCTCCCTCTTCCCCTCCTCCCCTGGAACAGTCTGGGGCCACCCTCCTTCTCCTCCCTGGCTTCTCTCTCCTGACCTGCCTCCAGAACTAGTGGACAGGTGGTCTGGACATGAGGTCACCCCCAATTTTGCCAAGAATGAGCTTGACTTGGGGGCTGACATGGTGGTGAAATTGGAAGAGGCACTAGGGGTGGAGGTTTTGCTGGACTGGGAAGTGTTTCAGGCTAGACCTTGCCTCTTACTACTTCTGTGACCTGTAACCTCCCTGGCCTTAGTTTCTCCATCTGAAAAATGGGATAATATCTTTCCCGCAGGATTGTTGTGCTTAATGAATTTTACACCTGCGATGCTTTCGAACTGTGCTGCCGGAGAAGACTCTTGAGAGTCCCTTGGACAGCAAGGAGATTAAACCAGTCAATCCTAAAGGAAATCAATCCTGAATATTCATTGCAAGGACTGATGCCGAAGCCGAGGTTCCAATACCTTGGACATCTGATGCAAAGAGATGACTCATAGGAAAAGACCCTGATTCTGGGAAGGATTGAGGGCAGGAGGAGAAAGGGGTAACAGAGAATGAGATGCTTGGAAGGCATCGTTGAGGCAGTGCATGTAAGTTTGAGCAAACTCGGGAAGCTTGGCATGCTGCAGTACATGGGGTTGCAAAGAGTCGGACACGACTTAGTGACTGAGCTGAACAAGTACTTTGTCAAAAGGCAAGTTTTATGGAAAGCACTGGTTCTTGATCCCACTCTGACAGCTTGATTCTTCGTGTTCCTTGGAAGCT
The DNA here is from genome assembly GCF_014754425.2 of Oryx dammah. Taxonomy (NCBI): domain Eukaryota; kingdom Metazoa; phylum Chordata; class Mammalia; order Artiodactyla; family Bovidae; genus Oryx; species Oryx dammah. The sequence continues at coordinate 813 of NW_024072381.1, forward strand.
GAGTGTGGAACAGGGAGAGGCAGGGGTGATCAGAGTCCAGGTCCCTGCGAGACCACAGAGGGACCTGCTCCAGGGACTTCTCCCAGCCACTCTCTCCATCTTAAACTGGGAGCTAGGTTCTGGGTGGGCTGCATGGATCTATTTTCTGAGGCAGGGCTTTTTGTAAAAGCACTTCCTCTAACTGAATCATCGTGGCCCCCCCCCAAAGTCCCACAATGTTACACTGTGATACAAAAATGTCCTCTCCTCTGGTGCCCCTCCTCCAACCACTGGGCAGAGGCAGGAAGTGCAGGTGGCAGAGGCTGGTCTGATTGAGTGGAGACAGACTCAGGGTACACTGAGAGTGGGGAGGGGCTTGGGAAAGGGCAGGGTGCTAGTGGTGGGGGAGGGGGGCAGAGAGGCCCCTCCTGGAACAGATGCCACCCTGAGGAGCTCTCCTATGTCATCAGGGCTCCCCTCTGGGACTCTCTTTGCTCACCTGTGCAGACTGGCATTTATAGAGAGGTGGGTGGGAGGACCATCCACAGAGGTGATGTCAGCTCAGGGCGGGAGGACTCACAGCTCTGCACTTGCCCTTGGCTTCCTGGATGGGCCCGACTCCTCTCCCTTCACTAGTGCACAGATGTTTAGTGAGCCTCTGCTATATGCCCACCTCATGCTGAGACAAGGATAGAGTCCACTCTGTGAGCGGGAAGCCCCAACCTGCCTTTACAGACTTAGGACTGCCATCTCTGAACCTCGCAGCCAGCTGAGCGCAAGGACCTGAGTGCTGAGTGCAAGGTCCCTGACCCTGTGCTTTCCTATCCCATTCATACCTCTGATTCTCATGACCTCTCTCCCACATGGATCACTGAGACCAACTCTTCCTGTGAAGAGCTGGCTACCTCCTTAGCCTCTCCCCTGATGGTCCCAGTCAGAAACTCAGTGCTAGTTTCTGCCTGCATTTCAGTACACAACTCATGTTGCTGCCTGTTCAAGTGTTAAGTGTAGACATTGCTGCTGTATGTTAAGCATTTCTACTCATGAATTATCCCCCTAAACAATAGGGAAACTTCTTGGGGGCTGTGGCTCAGTAATCTTTGTTTTCCTGAACGTTAATGAAAAACATTGCAATGACATGTACTTAATACGTAGACTACTCTGCTGATGTACATATGTTGACAAATATGTATGCATGCTTGTTGCTATATATGCAAACACTCGTGCTAGGATGCATGCATGCATGCAATAGATTGAGGAGGCTGTGTGCCGCAGGCCTGGGGTGGGGGAGGTGGTCACTGTCTGTTGCAGGAACGCCTGAAGGGGATATCTGCTCCTGAATTGGGTCACTTTAGGTGAGCTCTCTGATTTATTCATTTCTTTAAAGACAATTTATTGGGTGAGTACACTGAACCAAGATACTATGCTACATCCCAACGATACTGTAATAAAATACTACTTGGTCCTTAAGAAGGTGACCTTCAAGTGGGGGTGTCAGACAACAAAAGGAGTAGTTTCCATCAAGTGAGGTTAGCAGCAGGAAGGAAGTGGGCACAGGGCACTGTGATAGCAAAACACAGAGGGCATTTCATGCAGTCTCATGGAGCAAGGGGCAAGGATGCTGCAGAGAAGGCCACTAGCTGGGGAAGGCGTCACCGCTGGGTCTGCAAGGATGAATGGGAGTTGTGCGGGTGTCGTGCCAGGCAGAGGAGTGCAGGATGGCCGAAGGGCCAGGGGTTCAGAAGGCTCAGGGGCACAGGGGTGAGGGAGAGTGGGAGCAAAGAGGTGGAGGACAATGGTGGGTCTTTTATACCATCCTGAGGACAATGGGTTGCATCACCGTAGAGACCGTGTGACAATAAAGAGCTTTGGAAGGATTTCTAGAAATAGCAAGAGGGCTGACCCTTGTTTTTAGGTGCTTTATCTTCTATCTTCCCAGGTGGCTTCCTCCCAGGTATCTTGCAGGGCTCCCAGGTGGCACAGTGGTAAAGAATCCACCTCCCAATGCAGGAGACGTGAGAGACGTGGATTCGATCCCTGGGTTGGGAATATCCTCTGGAGTAGGAAATAGCACCCTACTCCAGTATTCTTGCTGGGAATTATGATGGACAGAGGAGCCTGGCGGACTACAGTCCATGAGGTCACAAGGAGTCAAACACGACTGAGTGACTGAGCACAGGAGTGACCGGGGACATTTTCACATCTACGTGATTCACCTGAGTGAAATTTATACCTAGCTTTGTAACTTAGACTTCCCTGGTGGCTCAGATGGTAAAGCATCTGTCCACAATGCAGGAGACCTAGGTTCAATCCCTGGGTTGGGAAGATCCCCTGGAGAAGGAAATGGCCATCCACTCCAGGACTATTGCCTGGAAAATCCCATGGACAGAGGAGCCTGGTAGGCTACAGTCCATGAGGTCGCAAAGAGTCGGACACAACTGAGCGACTTCACTTCACTTTTGTAACTTAACCTGGGACACATCTGCTACTGAGAAGAGATTTCCAAGTCAGTGAGGTTTCTTCTCCCCAGGTGGAAACACTCTTTGGTGGTGAAGGAAGTCTAATAATGCTCCGGGTGAGAGCTGAAATGAGCACCATGGGGTCATGACCTTCCTTGGCGCACCTTTGTCCAGGTAGGACAGCAAGTTCCTAGAAGCAACACTTCCATTTTTCTAGACTGCTCCAGCGTAAGCCTCTCTCTTCACCAGTCCCCCCCTTTCACACGTCCTTAAGTTTCCCTGACAAGGAGGAGCAGTGCCAGTCACAGGCTGGGCCCCTCACACCTCCCACCTGAAAGGACTGTACTTTCCTTGAATATCTCCTGCTTGTACCCTGACTGGAGTCACATCGGACTTCAGAGATGGACAGAAGAGGTGAGGAGACACTCATAAGGCAGAGTGAAAACACAACAGGCCATTTTTATTGGTTCAGTAAGTTCACCCCCCCTAGTTTCTCCCCTGGGTTAGGGAGATCCTGGTCTTGAGAGTTGGGGCAGCCACACATGGGGGTGGACGCTGGGCTGAGTCCAGAGATGAGGGCAGCTCTTTAGAAGCGCTGGGTAGGAATGGGAAAAGCAGAATTCCCATCAGGGCAGTAACAGGCTGGAAGCTGGCTTCAGGAATCTTTTCTCTTGACCTGAGGAAGAGAAGGTGTGACGGTTACAAGGAGCCAGGAGTGCTGGGGACCGAGAGGAAGCAGGGTGTCCCATTGAGAAGACAAATAGCAGGTCTCCTCCCAGCATCCAGCCATTGGGTTTTCTGGTGACCCCAGTTTCTCCTGCCCAGCACGGCTCTTCCATTGTGATCACAGAGGGGCAAGGTGTGGGTGAACCCCTTCTTCCTCTCTGCCCACCTCTGGTCCTGGTGGAGTCTCTACGTTCCTAGGTCTGTGTTGCTGCATTTCAAGTATCACCTCTAACCTGCCTGCCCCATCCTGGCCCCTCCTTACCATGGCCATCAGCACCAGGGCGCTGACCAGCACAGCGTACAGGGTGGCCTTCCCCAGCAGGATCTCATAGAGGAGGGTGGCAGACAGGACGCCTTGCTGATAAGATGCTGTTGGCAGGAAGGGAGAGCAGGTAGGTACCTGTGAGCAGGTATCTCTGGCCTCCTCCCCCTTTACACCCCCCTACCCAACCAGTGTCCATGGGTCCTCTGTCTCTGGTTCCAGAGCAAAGACCATGGGGATGGAGACAAGGAAGCAGAGGGCTACTCACCAGAGGTGACGCCACAGTCTGAAAAAAAAAAGGGGAGGGAAATGGATGAGAGCCTGCATCTTCTAAAGCAGATTCAAAGCTAAGCCAGCCTTCCTCAGTCCAATAGCTGGCAAGATGCTAAATCTTGGCAACAACCACGTGAACTTGGGAGTGGATCTTGCCCCAGCTGAGTCTTCAGAAAGACTCCAGCTTTGGCTGACATCTGATTGTAGCATCTTGAGATAAATGAGCCAGCTAAGCTATGCCCAGATTCCTGATACATTAAAACTATGCAATCATAAATATGTGATATTTTGAGATGCTTAAAACAAAACAAATACATGAAAAAGACCTACTAAGCTAGCTTTTAGTCAGCACTGACCCCCAGGCTCAGAGCAGCCTCTGATCAGAGTCCCAGCACTGCCTGGGCCAATGTGGACACAGCATCCTCAGGGTCATGAAGGAGGCAGCACTGAAGGGGATGGAGACCCACCGCTGGGACCCTGAGCTGTGCAGGCGGGCAGGGAGGGCACCCACCAGCACAGCTGAGCTGGGCTGAGGATCTGGATCCGGGGGAGGAGTTCACCCGAGGAGGTGCCCTGTCCACCCTCTTGCTGGGCTCCCCCGCTCTTCACTCTGCTTTCCTGCTCCTCTCCCTGATCTCTCCTCTGTCGGCTCTGACTCCCTCTGGGCCGGCTCACCTGCTCTGCCCCAGGCCTCGGCGCTGATGTTCTGGGTGACGGGCTTGGCCCTGTCCTGCTCCTCCCACTGGTCCTGGTCCGTGAGCCCGTAGAACTGGACTTGGCATCGGAAGTGGTTGCGGGGGTTGTGCCAGAAGGCGGCGGTCACCCTCAGCCGGCTGCTCAGACAGTATCTGGAGTCATTGCGCGTGAGGTCCTCCTTGTAGGGCTCAGGGTCCGTGCTGACCCCAGTGGTGACCTGCTTCCTGTTCACCCACCAGGTCAGCTCCACGTGGTCGGGGTAGAAGCCCGTGGCCAGGCACACGAGGGTGGCCTTCTGGGTC
>NW_024072382.1:0-5507 GCF_014754425.2 Oryx dammah
GCCGCTCATCTCGCCCCTAGTGTGGTCTGAAGCCCATTGTTCACTTTGTCGGTGGAGAAGCCTGTCAATCTGTGTTCCTGATATGCATCAATAACTTGTTGACTTTATTTCCCCCAATTTTCAGTTCTTAAAATTTTTCAATGAAAGGTCATTTAGATTCATGATATAAGCATATGAATAACATGGGTCACACACAGTTTGCTGTTTGTCAAGTTTAGGAGCAAAAATTTTGTTTTCTCAAATAAATATTGGAAATCCTCACATCACCTTTGTGACCCAGGGTGAGAATAACATCACTTTAGGATCAGAGTGTCCTTAGAAATGCAAAAAACACCACACTAATGGAGGCTCAGAACATGACTACATTGTTAGGGAGATAGCTGAAATTTCTACAGTTTTTGGCTTGCTTTACTCTCTGTTTATTCTCCCTTTTTGTAAATGTAAAAGAGACATACTTGCCTCCGCTTATGCTTTATGGTTTTTAAGAATGTTTGAGAATATAAATTACAGCAAATGATTTATTTGTGGCTCTTCTTTTACACAAACATTGAGAATCCGCTCTTCAGAAGTCTTCATGCTTGTGCTCGTGATGTTTAGTCAAAAAACATCCTAGCCTCTGTGTATTCATGATAGTTTCTCAGAGATGCTGTCATTCTATGGAAGAGGCTGAGATACTCTCTACTTCACGAAGAACAAGAAAGAAGCAGGGTAGAGGGGTCGGAGAGAACACATTACTTTGGTTTCATTGCTTAGCTGAATTTTGGCTGATTTGGGAGGTTGGGTCTTTTCTTTTCCCACTTGGAACGCTTCATAGTTTCTGACATCTGATAGATGGAAAAAAATCCAGCTGATGTAACATCTGAGGTCAAGATAATCATAGTAATAACTGCTATTGCTCCTAATGTCTCAATAGAGACAGGCGCCGTGACAGAAGCTTTCCGTAAATACTTATATTCCACCAATCTGACAAGAAAGGTCTTATCAAACTTCCCTCACAGTGGAGAGCCCAAGGCTTATAGAGTTTCGTATTGTGCTGAAATACGTACGGCTGGTAAATGAGAGCTGGTAATAGACTCCTGCTCTAAACTGCTTTGGCCCTCATACTGTTGTTCTCCCCCACAACCGGAGACATACCCTTGTCTTTTTTTTTTTTTTTAACAAGTACCTTTAACATTTGACGTTTCCTTATTTATTTTTATTTATTTATGTATTTGGCTGTGCTGGATCTTAGTTGATGCACGTGTGGTCTAGTTCCCTGACTAGGGATCAAACCTGGGCCCCCTGCATTGGGAGCCTGGAGTCCTAGCCATTGGACCACCAGGAAAGTCCCCACCCTGTATCTTTTATTTCACTGCTTTTCTCAGGACTCCAAATTTTGTCCTAGTTGATAGAAAAGATTGCCCTTGTGCTCAAGCTACTGGATCGAAATGTGTAGCCAGAGCAGTAAGAATGCCAGGTATCCTAACCAAAGATAATGTATCCCTTACTCATTACTCATAGATAAGTGAAAGAAACATTATTCAGGGACAGTATAAGCGTGTACATTGGCCGTGTTAGATAATCTCTGAAGACCAAGGAGTCTCCATGTCATCCTTACAGTTTCTTCCCTGTAGAACCTAAACCTATCAGAACAGAAATGACATGAGAATCTTCACCTGGCTGATGAGACAGGTTGATCTACTTTTTCTCCCTAAAGGACTACCACCTGTCCTGGGGCTCCTGCCTTGGACTATAGCTTCTCCATCTCCCATCACTCCTGGGACAGGGACCCATTCTCTGTAGCACTGCAGAGCAAACATAGCTGAAGAGTTTGTAGAGATGTGTAATTTCCCCAAAGGCCTTTAATCCAAGACACAGAAAGCAAGATGAGGGCCCCATGTAGGAGGGTTGAGGAGAGCAAGATGCAAGAATATGGGGGATGGTGGTGACTGGGACAGCACTCCCTTCTGTTCTCAGACACAGAGGAATTCAGAACTGTTAGGCTTAGCCTATTAGCATTAGCATTGCTTCACTTATTCTTCAGGCTTCTCAGAGACCTAAGAAACTTGGTCTCGGCGCAGAGTTCTGAGGTACTCACCTCAGAATCAATCTCTCAGAAAAGGAAGAATCAATCTCAGAAATGATGGTGTTTAACCTGAATGAGGGTGATGGAAAGACCCATCCAGAACAGAAGGATCCTTAAGACCCGTCCTCATTGGCAAGCCCATGAAGTCCAGAAGTATCTGGGCTGCTGTGGTTAACACTTTCAACTCAGGTCCTGGGAAGGTGGGGACATTGGGAACCTGCAGGGAACAGAGCCCCAGGAAGGGCGCAGAGTCAACGTGAGGACCCAGGGTGTGGAGACGAAGCCCTTCATTCCACAACCGACAGGGCTACGCTTAGTCCCTCCTCTCCAGTTAGCCCTGGGAGGCATAGGTAAGTGCTGGCCAAGTCAAGGGCCCCCTGACTTCTGCCTGGAGTGTTTCAAGGAGATGACCTTGGTTTATAGGCTGGCTCTTCATCAGAGAGTGGAAATCCCAGGCATGACATTTGTACAGTCCTGTATGAAGAGTGTGGCAACCAACTACCCCATTACAGATCAATTCTCAGAAAGTCCAGCAAATGTAATGGGCCCTGGAAGGGAACAGGCAGCGCTTTCAGACTAGGTTTATCCCTTATTTTCTGAAGGCGAATGGCTTCAGGGCCTTTAAGTCCTTGGGCTAATGGAGGGAGCCTATATCAGCTGAGGAAGGGTACCCAGTTCCGAACAGGAGTCAACTGATGATAGAGACCGACAGCAAAGAATCCCTCCCAGAAAGAAGGGGGCTACAGAGGGCACTGTCCCTGTTGTCAGGCCTGAGATTGTGCCACTAGGCCTGGTGACATGGTGAGCCCTACTCACTTCCTGCCAGAGGATCACATGGAGGCAAGGAACCTCATCCTGATCAAAGGGAGTAGCCGAAGCTCAGCAGAAGGATGATTTCCACGTTGTGCCAGAAGTCAAGGTAAGGACCCTGAAGACTTGAAAAGACCACCCGCCCCAAAACAGTGGAGGCAGAACATATTCCTTCCATTATGGTTAGCCTCAGAAGACCATGGCCTGTGGTGGCCCTATGAGGCAAACTCCTCTTCTTCCTCAGGGATCAAGGAATTAGTGGCCTGGGTAGAGAAGCTTTAAGGCAAGCCAGGGAATGTTTCCAGCTGGGGAATGTTTCCAAGACGGTGAGGACAGCAAGAACGTGGCAACACAAATAGCAGGATGGCCACACAGTATGTTCCTTACTCTCAGCCCAGAAGGCTTCAGGCAGATTTACTAGTCCAAGGGGCCCTTCAGCTCTGACTGAGGAGTAGCAGGAAAGTTAGGGTTTTGGTCTGATGGCGGTGTTCCCATGTCAACAGAAGGGGAGTCTTGGGCTTGGCTGAGAGTCAAATTTGGACCCTGATTTGGGACCCTGAGAGGAACCGTCTGTCATTCTCAAGGAGCTTGCCACAATGTTCATTCTCGTGAGACTATGGGTAGGAGTGGCTAGATAAGGGCAGGCTTATTTCCTCCTCCAGGCTCACAGGGAGTTATCGGTCTTACTATGAGGAGATAGGCCTCAGGTCAAGAAGGAGGGGATTCCCCAGGCCCCACCAGAAGTCAAATTGGGAAGCCCGAGCAGAGACTGAGGGTCTGCTCATTCCTGAATAGAGGGGACAAAGGAGAGTCATGCCCTACCCTTCGATGTCAATTCTAGAAAGCTCAGGGGAAGACTGTCAGGCAAGGCTCTCCCTCACTTCTTAATACCAGGCCTCCTTCTTCTTCTTGAATTGCTAAGTCATGTCTGACTCTCTTGTGACTCCATGGACTGTAGCCCGCCAGACTCCTTTGTCCATGGGATATTGCAAGGAAGAATTCTAGGGTGGGTTGCCATTTCCTCCTCCAGGGGATCTTCCTGACCCAGAGACTGAGTCTGCGTCCCCTGCAGCTCCGGTATCACAGGCGGATCCTTTACTGCTGAGCCACCAGGGAAGCCCTATATCAGGCCTAAGGGAGGTGAGGTCTTCGTTGGAAAGTGCAGCCACCGGTCATGAGAAGGGAGGGTCATGGTGCCTGCCAGGCACTGTGGCAGATGCTGTACAGTTACCACTCATGCCAGCAGTCCTTCCAGACAGGGCTTGTCAAACTCCCCTCACAGTTAAAGAGCCCAAGGCACTCTCAGAGAGTTTCATGATGTGACAAACTTTTCTATTGCTCTTTAAGTGACAGGGATGGTCATAGGCCCTTGATTTGAGGTAGTCTAAAGCTCACCCTCTCACTCCTGCAAGCCTGACCTGACCTTGTGCCCTTACTTCCCTTTTTATTCTCATTACTGTGAAATGTATGAAGCATTAAGAAGAGGGACTCTCAGGTCAAACTATTATATTGTAATCCATAGCCAGAGCAATAATAATAATAACGCCAAAATAAATATGACATATGAAGAGAGGAAAAAAGAGATAGTATTTGCTGACAATAGGATCATCTGCCCCCACATATAAGGGTTCAAACATCTTAAAAGCTCTGAAAGTTTTAAGTTTCAGATAAGCTTATAAGATCAGTAAGGGACTCAAAAAACTCACCTCACAGCCATTACTTTGTATAAAAGAAATCTATGAGATCTGAAATATAAAGGCTATTGATTAGAACAGAGGTTGCCTGAGCAGTCTGGCTGAAGCAGAGAAGGGACAGGTTACCACGTTTTGTTTCTCTCACAGGTCTCTACCTGGGCCTCCTTACTTATGCCATGGATTTCCTATCTCTTATCACTCGAAGGACAGGGATTCCTTCTCTGCAAGGTCTGCAGGAGGGAAAGTACTCAGAGCCTTCCAGGGATGTGGCATTTCCCAGGAAGGCTTTAATCAAAGGGGCAAGGGCCTTTAGGAAGACACCCATGCAACTGGACTGAGGAATGCAACAGCCCAGAATATGAGGTGTAAAAAGGCTTCAGGCAGAGCTCTCAAGCTGAGCATCTCTTTTCTCTGTTGTCTCAGTACAGTTGTCAGGGACTTGAGACCTTTGGTCTAAGGAGGGCAATCTCAGGTCAGAGTAGAAATTGTCAAATGTATATGTGAAGCCCCTTAAAAAGAAGTGAAAGAAATAGCCGCCCAGAACCACTGGGGTTCTATAGCGTCCACTTCCTGCTGTCAGCCCTGGGAGGTCCTGAATTCCGTCACAGGATGAGGAAGAGAGAGGCCTTGAGAGCTGAGAGAGACAGAGCACTACTGCCATGGGCAGGGCACGTTCCAGAACCAAGTCCTCCAGCTCCTTCCACGTAGTGACATCCAGGGCAGATCCTTCATCTTCTGGTTGAAAAGAGAAGTAAGTATTCCAAGTAATTGAGTGCCAAGGTGGATCTGAAGGGAGCACGTGTTATGTCTTTTGTTGTTCTTGCTTGACCTCAGTAACTGGGAGATGTATCTTTTTCTATTCAGGGCTTTCTTTTTGGCACACTTGAAACACCCTTCTTGTAACTGAAGGTTAATTTGACTTCCGTATTTGTGTTTAT
>NW_024072383.1:0-5505 GCF_014754425.2 Oryx dammah
AGTAAGCGTCTTTTAATTTCATGGCTGCAGTCACCATCTGCAGTGATTTTGGAGCCCCCAAATATAAAGTCTGACACTCTTTCCACTGTTTCCCCATCTATTTCCCATGAAGTGATGGGACCATATGCCATGATCTTCGTTTTCTGAATGTTGAGCTTAAAGCCAAGTTTTTCGCTCTCCTCTTTCACCTTCATCAAGAGGATTTTTAGCTCCTCTTCAGTTTCTGCCATAAGGGTGGTGTCATCTGCATATCTGAAGTTATTGGTATTTCTCCTGGCAATCTTGATTCCAGCTTGTGTTTCTTCCAGTCCAGCATTTCTCATAATGTACTCTGCATAGAAGTTAAATAAGCAGGTTGACAATATACAGCCTTGACCTACTCCTTTTCCTATTTGGAACCAGTCTGTTGTTCCATGTCCAGTTCTAACTGCTGCTTCCTGGCCTGCATACAGATTTCTCAAGGACAGGTCAGGTGGTCTGGTATTCCCATCTTTTTTAGAATTTTCCACAGTTTATTGTGATCCACACAGTCAAAGGCTTTGGCATAGTCAATAAAGCAGAAATAGATGTTTTTCTGGAACTCTCTTGCTTTTTCCATGATCCAGCGGATGTTGGCAATTTGATCTCTGGTTCCTCTGCCTTTTCTAGAACCAGGTTGAACATGAGGAAGTTCACGGTTCACTGAAGCCTAGCTTGGAGAATTTTGAGCATTACTTTACTAGCGTGTGGTATGAGTGCTGTTTAGGTGAATTAAAACTATCTTAAACTATATAACAGTTTACAAATATTAAATTTAAGTAGAATAATATTAATCTTTATGTCATTTGAGTTCTTTTTAAACATTTGACAATTTAACCATTGTACAGTAATGATTAATTTTATATGTTAATTTTTGGGCCAAATATTCTTCTGGATATTTGAAATGAGAAATTTGAATGAGATTAATGTTAAAACCAGTGGACTTTGAGAAAAACAGACTGTCCTTCAAAATGTGTATGAGCCTTATCTAATTGTCTGAAGACCTGAGTAGAATACCAGATTACTCTTTCCAAGCATGAGGAAATTTTCCACCAGACAGCCTTTAATCTTGAACTGTAGCCTGAATACTGTAGCCTCTATAACTTCATAAGTCAATTCCTCACATCGCTCTCTTCCTCTCTCATACATTTATAGATACATATAGATATTACCTCTCTCTCTCTCTATATATATATATATATTTCTCTGAAGATCTCTGATGAATACAACTCTTCTCTCTTGATTTTTTCCATATAATTAGAATTCATGGAACCACTCTCCCCTAGAATTATCATTTGTCTTCTCTAATTTATACTTCCTTGCTTTTCTTACAAGATATATGTTCCCCAGGCCTTCATCCTACTCTGTGTTTTATTCCTTATTCTCTATATTCAATCCACACCTTATTACTGTGATATTTTCATTTACTGTATAATGCCAAAAATTGTGAAGTGTTGATTTCCAGCACTTAAATCATACTGATGTCTTCTTATTTGGTAGATTTAGTTAAATGTTGACTCTCACCCTAGTGGCTCAGTGGTGAAAGGATCCGCCTGCTAAGCAGGAGATGTAGGTGTTATCCCTGAGTTGGGAAGATTCCGTGGAGAAGGAAACAGCAACCCACTCCCGTATTCTTGTCTGGGAAATCCCATGGACAGAGGAGCCTGGAGGGCCACAGTACATGGGGGTCACAAAAGAATCAGACACAACTGAGGGACTGAAAAACAGTGAAATGTTTCATTCTCTAAATTTTTTATCTACTCTATCAAAAGCTTAAAGAATTAAAAAGTGAAAGTGAACCTTACTTTGTGCCCCAAATACTTTAATAGTAAGCTTTTCAAAATACATTTGGCTACAATTGTTGTTGCTGTTCAGATGCTAAGTCATGTTCAGCTCTGCAACTCCATGAACTGTAGCATGCCAGGCTTCAGTACTTCACAATCTCGCTGAGTTTATTCAAATTCGTGTGCACTGAGTCAGTGATGCCATCCAACCATCTCATCCTCTGTCACCTCTTTTCTTCTTGCCCTCAGTCTTTCCCATCATCAGGGTCTTTTCCAGTGAATCAGTTGTTTGCATCAGGTGGACAAAGTATTAGAGCTTCAGCATCAGTTTTTCCAATGAATATTCAGAGTTGATTTCCTTTAGGATTGACTGGTTTGATCTTCTTGCTGTCCAAGGGGTTCTCAAGAGTCTTCTCTAGCACCACATTTTGAAAGCATAATTTCTTTGGTGATCAGCCTTCTTTATGGTCTCTCACATCCATACATACGTAGATATTTGGCTACAATAATTTCACATAATGCATTCTCAATTTGTATTTGGGTGTATTAAAGGCACCTGAGATTTAATTTACCTTTTCCACTAATTATATGAACTACTAGCCCCTGTTGTGAGTTCTCTGTTAGGGTTAATGCTACTATTTATTTTTTGCTATAGAAATCTTAAAAATTTCCATGATTTGCCATTCTCCCTTACCTGTCTTATCTGTATCTTCTTCCCTCCAAATAGCAAAGAAAAATAAATTATTTCTAAATGCAAAATCAGAATAACTATCAATAATATCTAAGCAAAATGAGCCATATATAAAATGTTGCATAATATATGTATTTCTTAATAAATTACAAAAACAGATAGAAAGCAATCTATATTATCTATGGTAATATAAGCCAATAAATAGTCATAGTTTTCAAGAATATTAAGCAGAAAAATTATTAGAAATATTTGCAAGATGCTTGTAAATTATATATCTTGATTGGGGTGACTTTTACATAGGTATATTCACATTGCATAGTTGTCGACCTCTTTTATTAAATCTCTGCACATATAAACCAAAGTTATTTTAAAATTTTTTTATGATAATTCTAACTTCTAGGGCATCTATAGGTATTATTCTCTGGACTATTTTATCTTCTTGTCACCTAAGGTTTCCCAGATTGTCTTATGGGTTTTGACTGAATGCTGGATATTTGGTACAGAAGAGCCAAAATTAAGATAAATGTTATTTTAATAGGCACATATGTCAGATTATTGGACTTCCCTGGAGTTTCAGCTGGTAAAGAACCCATCTGCCATGCAGGAGACCCCAGTTCAATTCCTAAGGGGTGTTGATCAGTCAGTTGTTACGGTTTGGATTTCTGTTGATAGAATGAACTTGAGCATGCTCTGGCTTCAGTTAATTTTAATAAGTGGCTGCTGCTATTCCATGGATCTTGAAGCTTCAGGTGTGAATGATTTTTGCAGTGTTCTTGTTTGAACTACTATTCTTGTCAATCTATGTATGTTTGCACCAGAGGTGATATGCTCACTCTATTCCCCCTGGATTCCAGCAGATTGCTGTTGGCTTGTTACTCAGCTTGAACTTATAGTGGGTCAATGAGGTACATGACTCTCTTGGTTCAGGCTCTGTCTTCAACAGACTCTAAACCTTAGGGGCAGACGCTTCTTAATGTACATATTCTCTTTTCCTGGGGACAGCATGATTCCGTGTGCTATCTTCAGGAAGACTGGCCATAAGGCAGTTTGTTGCACATACCCCATGTGTAGCACGTCTTCCCTCTGAAAGATGACATAGCCGTGGGTCTGAAGGCATTTGTCTTCCTTGCCAAGTAGGATAGTTCTGCTTCTACCAGTCCCTCCAAAACAAGGAAACTGAGAATCTGGGTTTACTACCCCACCACAGCACCTTAAATCCTTTGCTTTGTATTAAGAAAGGATCGCAAAGAGTCAGACATGACTGAGCGACTGAACTGAACTGAACTGAACTGAAGAAAGGATCTAAGGTGAGAGCTCGCTTTCATGACTATGAACTACCATGGGAAACAGAATGGTGTTCTTTTCTGGTTCTTTGTCTTGTCTTCAACATTTCTTACAATGAAAGCTGACTTTTCACATGTCTTAGGCTGAGTGGTTTTAATAGTTGGTTAAAATTTTAGCTAGTGTTTTTACCCACTCTAATGATAGCCAACTCCTTTTTTTGGGCTTTGCATAAAGTAAGAAATTCATGTGTCCCTAATGTATTCCAAATGGGCTTGTCTTTCATTGGAATTTATTTCAACTGGTTGACTTATGAATACAGATTTCTGATAGGCTCAGATATTTCAAAGATGATCTGTTTTAAATCCTTACTAAAACAGGAGTGACATTTTCTTGCAGTCTTAAATAGTCTGAGAGAAAACAAAGACTTTAGTTGCATTCAAATTGTAGAAATGTATTAGTCTATACAATTACAATTTAGTAACTTTTCAGTATACATGTTATGCTTCAACTGAACTGTTCACCAATAAAAGTTGCAGTGCTTAACATATAAGCCTATTCTAAACATCATAATCTTTTATATATTGTAAAATATTTGAAATGCATCCCCCTAGTATATCTCCTTTTCACCTCAAAATATCAAGATATGTTTGTCTGTCCCCTCTCTCATTTGTCCAATTTCAAAACATACTCATCCTAGTGACTAAAACTTTATATGTGTGTGTGTATATATATATATATATGTGTGTGTGTGTGTGTGTGTGTGTGTGTGTGTGTGTGTCTGTGTATACATATATATATAATTCATGCTAGTATTTCAGTGAAATCCCTTTTCTTTTTATTGAATCAGTTATTCATTCATCAAACACATTTTAGTAACCACATACATAGTATTATTTTAGAGACCAGGAATTGAAAAAAAAAAAAAGTGAGTTTTGGAAATGGTTTAAAAATGTAATGGATTTTGTAAAGCAAGTTGAACTCTCTCTATGACATATGAAGTGGAAGTCACTGATAAATGCAGAAAGTCTTGTGGTTTAGATGTCAGGCAACTGTTGAAGTAGAAGAATATTTATAGCTATTTCACTCCTTTCACATTTATCCCTTCTAAATTTTAGTTTTAAAAGTACTTCTTCATGAAATAAACAAATATTAAGATCAAAAAGAAAAAGCTCAAAATTTACTTTCTGGAAGGGAGGAAAGAGAAAGAGAGGGCATTTAAATAACTGCATTGCAACAGGACAACATATGCAATGTAGAGAAAGTCAAGATACCATAGTAACAACATAGTAGCTGACTGGTATGGAAGGGAGAATTGAAAGACTCAATATAAGAGGCCGTCAGCTTCATACTAATGGTTGTAGTCACACACTAGGTATAGAATACCCTTGCTTTTCTGTGTTGTTGTGTCAATATTCTCATGGTATGAATGAATACTTGAGTTCTGAAAATGAGAAATAATCTCAAACAGTTGAAGCAGATTGCCTACTGAGCACTGGCTAGAGATAAACTGGAAAGGCTTCTTAGACTAGGTATAAGGAAGTATTGTTGTCCTGGAGGATAGAGACAACTTCCCCCACTAGGAAGTTCACATGGAGGAGGGGCTAAAATAGCAGCTGAGCCTCAGAGGACGTGTGGTTAAGGAAAATGAGCTGAAGTCTTTTCTCATGGCTATGCAAACTGTGGAGCTACACCTCTGCTTATGGCTTAGTAAATTCGGTGCCTTTAAAA
>NW_024072384.1:151-5504 GCF_014754425.2 Oryx dammah
ACCTGACCTGCCTCTTGAGAAACCTAGATGCAGGTCAGGTGGTCTGGTATTCCCATCTCTTTCAGAATTTTCCACAGTTTATTGTGATCCACACAGTCAAAGGCTTTGGCATAGTCAATAAAGCAGAAGTAGATGTTTTTCTGGAACTCTCTTGCTTTTTCCATGACCCAGCGGATGTTGGCAATTTGATCTCTGGTTCCTCTGCCTTTTCTAAAAGCAGCTTGAACATCTGAAATTTCACAGTTCACGTATTGCTGAAGCCTGGCTTGGATAATTTTGAGCATTACTTTACTAGTATGTGAGATGAGTGCAATTATGGAGTAGTTTGAGCATTCTTTGGCATTGCCTTTCTTTGGGATTGGAATGAAAACTGACCTTTTCCAGTCCTGTGGCCACTGCTGAATTTTCCAATTTTGCTGACATATTGAGTGCAACACTTCCACAGCATCATCCTTCAGGATTTGAAATAACTCAACTGGAATTTTTCTTTGTTCATCGTGATGTTTCTAAGGCCTACTTGACTTCACATTGCAGGATATTGTGCTCTAGGTGAGTGATCACGCCATCATGATTATCTGGGTCATGAAGATCTTTTTTATACAGTTCCTCTGTGTATTCTTGCCACCTCTTTTTAATATATTCTGCTTATGATAGGTCTAATAATGGACTATTTCTGTACTTTATTGAGCCCATCTTTGCATGAAATGTTCCCTTGGTATCTCTAATTTTCTTGAATAGATCTCTAGTCTTACCCATTCTAATGTTTTCCTATATTTCTTTGCATTGATCCCTGAGGAAGGCTTTCTTATCTCTCCTTGATATTCTTTGGGACTCTGCATTCAGATGCTTATATCTTTCCTTTTCTCCTTTGCTTTTCACTTCTCTTCTTTTCACAGTTATTTGTAAGGCCTCCTCAGACAGCCATTTTGCCTTTTTGGATTTCTTTTGCTTGGGGATGGTCTTGATCCCTGTCTCCTGTACAATGTCACGAACCTTCATCCATAGTTCATTAGGCACTCTATCAGATCTAGTCCCTTAAATTTATTTCTCACTTCCACTATATAATCATAAGGGATTTGATTTAAGTCATATCTGAATAGTCTAGTGGTTTCCCCCACTTTCTTTAATTTAAGTCTGAATTTGGCAATAAGGAATTCATGATATGAACCACAGTCAGCTCCCAGTCTTGCTTTTGCTGACTGTATAGAGCTTCTCCATCTTTGGCTGTGAAGAATATAATCAGTCTGATTTATATGCAGAGTACATCATGTGAAATGCTTGGCTGGATGAATCACAAGGTGGAATCAAGATTGCTAGGAGAAATATCAATAACCTCAGATATGCAAATGATATCAATGGCAGAAAATGAAGAGGAACTAAAGAACCTCTTGGTGAAAGTGAAAGAGGAGATTGTAAAAGTTGACTTAAAGGTCAACATTCAAAAAAACAAAGATTATGTTATCCAGTTCCATCACTTCATGGCAAATTGATGGGGAAACAATCAGATTTTATTTTCTTGGGCTCAAAATCACTGAGGACAGTGACTGCCACCACGAAATTAAAAGACGCTTGCTCCTTGGAAGTAAAGCACTGACAAACCTACAATCAGAGATGTCGCTTTGCTGATAGAGGTCTGTCAAGTCAAACTTATGGTTTTTCCAATAGTCATGTACAGATGTAAGTATTGGACCATAAAATGGTTGAGGATGGAAGAATTGATGCTTTCAAATTGTGGTGCTGGAAAATGCCCTTTGACAGTCCCATGGACAGCAGTGATATTGAACCAGTTAATCCTAAAGAAATAAACCCTGAATATTCATTGGAAGGACTGATGTGGAAGCTCCAATACTTTAGTCACCTGATGTGAAGAGTTGACTCATTGGAAATGACTCTGATGCTGGGAAAGACTGAGGGCAGGAGGGGAAGAGGGCAACAGAGGATAAGATGGTTGGTTGGCATCATTGACTCAATGGACATGAGTTTGCACAAACTCTGGGAGATACTGAAGGACAAGGAAGCCTGGGTTGCTGCAATCCATGTGGTTGCCAAGAGTCAGACACAACCTAGTGACTCAACAACAACAATACCAGAATGGTCATTAGCTACATTAAAAGCATGATTATGTCTTGAATCATTTTCATTGGCTCAGAAGGGATCAGCTTGTATTTATGTGAGCAAGTGATTTGATGGATTATGGGTAATGAAAACATTTACATAAAAATTGAATTTGCTAACATTATAATGAAAATTGAAAGTGTTAGTCACTCAGTCGTGTCTGACTCTTTGTGACCCCATGGATTGTAGCCTGTTATGCTCCTCTGTCCATGTAATTCTCCAGGCAATACTGTAATGGGTAGCCATTCCCTTCTCCAGGAGATCTTCTCAACCCAGAGACTGAACCAACATTTCCTGTGTCTCCTGCATTACAGGTGGATTCTTTACCCACTGAGCCCTAGGGGAAGCCAGAAATAAAATCAAATGTACTTTTCTCTGAGTTACTCAGAGAAAATATGTTTCTTATTACAAATTTATTTTATATTAAGATAACTGTCATAAATTAGCTTTTTCTTTCCTGGTTATTTTCCTATCCCTACTGTATCATCACAAAACCTTTAAATATATCTTTAAGAGAAATCTATAACATTTAAATATATTTTTCATTTAAGTCTACCCTCTTGTACAGATTACATTAATGTACATTAATTAATAAAAGTATTTAAAGATATAAATATTTGACAAAATTGTGATTAATGCACTCCTTGGCTCAGGCTACTCTAACAACTTGGATTTCTTTCCTACAAGTACATTCAGTGAACAATGCCTACAAATACAGTTTGCTGTTACTACCTTGAATTTTTGCTAATGCTATAGCAGTTTTATCCAAGGTGGTTTTGCATCATCATTGTAAATGTCAACAGAGTAAAAAGGAGACAAATATCTTCCCATTTTTATATTGAATAAAAATAATTTTTATCTTTAGGACACCATGAGAGTCAAAGACCCTCAGAGTTTCAGAACCTCTTGGAAAACTGCTGCATAGAGAAGTGAAGAGATAATACTGTTCTCAAATGAGAACTTCTGTTGTTTTTCTAGTGTTAAAAAACTGTGTGCTGTTCTCTGCTTATGGAGACAGAGAAAAAAAGCATTGGCCAAAACTATAACTGCAAAATGTTGATTAGGTCCCATAAGTGAAAATCGTCTGCTATATGTCACAACTACAGTCATTCTTTGAATCTCATCCAAATTCTACCTAGATCAAACAAGTTAAAATGAAATACATTAACACTCTAATTTACATTTTACAAGTCTTTGAAAGTAGAACCAATGTTGAGGATTTCCACAGAGATGTGGTATATATTTTGGGTTTCAGTTTTAATACTTAGAGCAAGTTTAGGCACTTACTTTGACTCTTCTTTCAATTTCAGTCCTCAATACACAGATTCTATTACCAATTGAGCAGTTAAATTTGAAATATGCATTAAAAAATGGGATAAATAATTTCAGATTAAGAACACTTTTCTGTTAATTATGTTAAACAAGACATTAAGATGTTTTTCCACCTACTTCAGTCGTAGTGGTTGGTTAATTAGATATCCCTAAAGATGCTTGTAAGCATTATCAGAAGATGATCTCTAATACTGTTACCTCCTATGATGACTGTTACCACCTTGTCTCTTTTGGCTAAATGTCACTGCCACTCCAGTCTAATTATCTCCATTGAACTGAGAGGCCTGTTTCATAGTAGCATTGTCTGTCTTTTTCCCTGGTGACAATGAATGTCCTAGACATACGGCAGTCATTATCACACTTCTCCAGAATGTCTGCATTCTCTTCATCACTGTCTTCCCCAGTACCTCAGTGAAAGAAGGACAATTTCCAAAGTCCAGATAGGATATCCAAGGACTGTATTTCATGGCAAAGGCAGAGAGTGTTCATAATTCCTGCTCAGGTGCATTTTATAACTTTGAGGGCTTCCTGCTGTGTGTTTTCCATTCTTTCTTCTTCCATAACAGCTGTATATGTGCATATACTTGGCTGAAGTTAACTTACATGCATTCCACCCTTGTAGGTTGACGGGAGTGATGAGATTAAAAAATATGCACAAATTTGAGAACTCATATCTGGACCAAGAGCTCTTACACTTTGAGCAAGATGAAGTAACTGGATGGGTCCTTGGGTTACTTCCTTTGGAGAGAGGGTGTGTGTGTATGTGTGTGTGTCTGTGTGTGTGTGTCTGTATACTTGTCACTTTGACTAACACAATAAAATATCATGGACTGGATGGCTTACTGACATAATTTCTCACAGTTCTGAAAGCTATAAATCCAAGATAAAAATTTTAGTAGACTGTTTCCAGTGAAGTTCCTTTTCTTAGCTTGCAGATATCCACCTACTCATTATGTTCTCATGTGGCCATTCCTCAGTGTGTACATGAAAAAAGGGAGAGACAGAAAAAAGAGAGAGAGCTCTCTGGTGTCTTTTCTCATGAGGACACTAATCCAGTTGGATCAGAGCCACACCCTTATGACTCATTTATTCTTATTTCCTTAGAGACCCCATCTCCAAATATAACCAAACTGGTCATTAGGATTTTAATCTATGAATCTAGGAAAGGACACAGACATTCAATGATAATAGCATGTGTGTATATATGTTTTTGTGTTCTATGAGAAGAAAGTAAACATAGATATTTGGGGAGTCAGACTGTGGATATTTCCCTTTTAAAATAAAGCAATGATTGGACAGATAACCAACCAATTAAAAACTATTTTTTTAGTCTTTATAGCTAATTGCTCAATAAATAGAATATGAACAGAATTATTTTCAGTTTCCACACTATTCCCTTGAGAAAAAAATTCACTTACTTTTCATTTACTTTTCCTCTTTTCTCCAGTTTGGAATGTAGGTACAGTGGTGACCCAGCTTCATCTATACAGATGAAGACAAGGCTTTCAGGGAAAGTGGATTAGAGAGGAAATGAGTCTCTGAATGACCTGATTCAGAGCTGTCAGGACACCAATCTCTTCATCTCCATGTTACTACATTAGAAAGAAATAAACTAGTTGGTTTAAGCTTTTGCATTTGGATGTTTTTTTTTTTTTTTTTTTGGCTCATAGCACTTTAGATGCATCCTCAGTAACACAATGGAAGAATACTGATGTTGTGGATTAGTATTACTAATAACTCCTCAACCTCAATTAATAATCATACTTTCTATATTTCAAGTGTATCCTCACATACCATATGTTTAGGATTTTGAAGGTTGTTAATTATACTTCTCAGAGGATCAAGAAGTCTTGCTCTGTGGGTTCTGGCTATACATAGTGCTTTGTGGTGACCAATATCCTAGCCA
>NW_024072385.1:0-5501 GCF_014754425.2 Oryx dammah
AGTAAGCGTCTTTTAATTTCATGGCTGCAGTCACCATCTGCAGTGATTTTGGAGCCCCCAAAAATAAAGTCTGACACTCTTTCCACTGTTTCCCCATCTATTTGCCATGAAGTGATGGGACCATATGCCATGATCTTCGTTTTCTGAATGTTGAGCTTAAAGCCAAGTTTTTCGCTCTCCTCTTTCACCTTCATCAAGAGGATTTTTAGCTCCTCTTCAGTTTCTGCCATAAGGGTGGTGTCATCTGCATATCTGAAGTTATTGGTATTTCTCCTGGCAATCTTGATTCCAGCTTGTGTTTCTTCCAGTCCAGCATTTCTCATAATGTACTCTGCATAGAAGTTAAATAAGCAGGTTGACAATATACAGCCTTGACCTACTCCTTTTCCTATTTGGAACCAGTCTGTTGTTCCATGTCCAGTTCTAACTGCTGCTTCCTGGCCTGCATACAGATTTCTCAAGGACAGGTCAGGTGGTCTGGTATTCCCATCTTTTTTAGAATTTTCCACAGTTTATTGTGATCCACACAGTCAAAGGCTTTGGCATAGTCAATAAAGCAGAAATAGATGTTTTTCTGGAACTCTCTTGCTTTTTCCATGATCCAGCGGATGTTGGCAATTTGATCTCTGGTTCCTCTGCCTTTTCTAGAACCAGGTTGAACATGAGGAAGTTCACGGTTCACTGAAGCCTAGCTTGGAGAATTTTGAGCATTACTTTACTAGCGTGTGGTATGAGTGCTGTTTAGGTGAATTAAAACTATCTTAAACTATATAACAGTTTACAAATATTAAATTTAAGTAGAATAATATTAATCTTTATGTCATTTGAGTTCTTTTTAAACATTTGACAATTTAACCATTGTACAGTAATGATTAATTTTATATGTTAATTTTTGGGCCAAATATTCTTCTGGATATTTGAAATGAGAAATTTGAATGAGATTAATGTTAAAACCAGTGGACTTTGAGAAAAACAGACTGTCCTTCAAAATGTGTATGAGCCTTATCTAATTGTCTGAAGACCTGAGTAGAATACCAGATTACTCTTTCCAAGCATGAGGAAATTTTCCACCAGACAGCCTTTAATCTTGAACTGTAGCCTGAATACTGTAGCCTCTATAACTTCATAAGTCAATTCCTCACATCGCTCTCTTCCTCTCTCATACATTTATAGATACATATAGATATTACCTCTCTCTCTCTCTATATATATATATATATTTCTCTGAAGATCTCTGATGAATACAACTCTTCTCTCTTGATTTTTTCCATATAATTAGAATTCATGGAACCACTCTCCCCTAGAATTATCATTTGTCTTCTCTAATTTATACTTCCTTGCTTTTCTTACAAGATATATGTTCCCCAGGCCTTCATCCTACTCTGTGTTTTATTCCTTATTCTCTATATTCAATCCACACCTTATTACTGTGATATTTTCATTTACTGTATAATGCCAAAAATTGTGAAGTGTTGATTTCCAGCACTTAAATCATACTGATGTCTTCTTATTTGGTAGATTTAGTTAAATGTTGACTCTCACCCTAGTGGCTCAGTGGTGAAAGGATCCGCCTGCTAAGCAGGAGATGTAGGTGTTATCCCTGAGTTGGGAAGATTCCGTGGAGAAGGAAACAGCAACCCACTCCCGTATTCTTGTCTGGGAAATCCCATGGACAGAGGAGCCTGGAGGGCCACAGTACATGGGGGTCACAAAAGAATCAGACACAACTGAGGGACTGAAAAACAGTGAAATGTTTCATTCTCTAAATTTTTTATCTACTCTATCAAAAGCTTAAAGAATTAAAAAGTGAAAGTGAACCTTACTTTGTGCCCCAAATACTTTAATAGTAAGCTTTTCAAAATACATTTGGCTACAATTGTTGTTGCTGTTCAGATGCTAAGTCATGTTCAGCTCTGCAACTCCATGAACTGTAGCATGCCAGGCTTCAGTACTTCACAATCTCGCTGAGTTTATTCAAATTCATGTGCACTGAGTCAGTGATGCCATCCAACCATCTCATCCTCTGTCACCTCTTTTCTTCTTGCCCTCAGTCTTTCCCATCATCAGGGTCTTTTCCAGTGAATCAGTTGTTTGCATCAGGTGGACAAAGTATTAGAGCTTCAGCATCAGTTTTTCCAATGAATATTCAGAGTTGATTTCCTTTAGGATTGACTGGTTTGATCTTCTTGCTGTCCAAGGGGTTCTCAAGAGTCTTCTCTAGCACCACATTTTGAAAGCATAATTTCTTTGGTGATCAGCCTTCTTTATGGTCTCTCACATCCATACATACGTAGATATTTGGCTACAATAATTTCACATAATGCATTCTCAATTTGTATTTGGGTGTATTAAAGGCACCTGAGATTTAATTTACCTTTTCCACTAATTATATGAACTACTAGCCCCTGTTGTGAGTTCTCTGTTAGGGTTAATGCTACTATTTATTTTTTGCTATAGAAATCTTAAAAATTTCCATGATTTGCCATTCTCCCTTACCTGTCTTATCTGTATCTTCTTCCCTCCAAATAGCAAAGAAAAATAAATTATTTCTAAATGCAAAATCAGAATAACTATCAATAATATCTAAGCAAAATGAGCCATATATAAAATGTTGCATAATATATGTATTTCTTAATAAATTACAAAAACAGATAGAAAGCAATCTATATTATCTATGGTAATATAAGCCAATAAATAGTCATAGTTTTCAAGAATATTAAGCAGAAAAATTATTAGAAATATTTGCAAGATGCTTGTAAATTATATATCTTGATTGGGGTGACTTTTACATAGGTATATTCACATTGCATAGTTGTCGACCTCTTTTATTAAATCTCTGCACATATAAACCAAAGTTATTTTAAAATTTTTTTATGATAATTCTAACTTCTAGGGCATCTATAGGTATTATTCTCTGGACTATTTTATCTTCTTGTCACCTAAGGTTTCCCAGATTGTCTTATGGGTTTTGACTGAATGCTGGATATTTGGTACAGAAGAGCCAAAATTAAGATAAATGTTATTTTAATAGGCACATATGTCAGATTATTGGACTTCCCTGGAGTTTCAGCTGGTAAAGAACCCATCTGCCATGCAGGAGACCCCAGTTCAATTCCTAAGGGGTGTTGATCAGTCAGTTGTTACGGTTTGGATTTCTGTTGATAGAATGAACTTGAGCATGCTCTGGCTTCAGTTAATTTTAATAAGTGGCTGCTGCTATTCCATGGATCTTGAAGCTTCAGGTGTGAATGTTTTTTGCAGTGTTCTTGTTTGAACTACTATTCTTGTCAATCTATGTATGTTTGCACCAGAGGTGATATGCTCACTCTATTCCCCCTGGATTCCAGCAGATTGCTGTTGGCTTGTTACTCAGCTTGAACTTATAGTGGGTCAATGAGGTACATGACTCTCTTGGTTCAGGCTCTGTCTTCAACAGACTCTAAACCTTAGGGGCAGAAGCTTCTTAATGTACATATTCTCTTTTCCTGGGGACAGCATGATTCCGTGTGCTATCTTCAGGAAGACTGGCCATAAGGCAGTTTGTTGCACATACCCCATGTGTAGCACGTCTTCCCTCTGAAAGATGACATAGCCGTGGGTCTGAAGGCATTTGTCTTCCTTGCCAAGTAGGATAGTTCTGCTTCTACCAGTCCCTCCAAAACAAGGAAACTGAGAATCTGGGTTTACTACCCCACCACAGCACCTTAAATCCTTTGCTTTGTATTAAGAAAGGATCGCAAAGAGTCAGACATGACTGAGCGACTGAACTGAACTGAACTGAACTGAAGAAAGGATCTAAGGTGAGAGCTCTCTTTCATGACTATGAACTACCATGGGAAACAGAATGGTGTTCTTTTCTGGTTCTTTGTCTTGTCTTCAACATTTCTTACAATGAAAGCTGACTTTTCACATGTCTTAGGCTGAGTGGTTTTAATAGTTGGTTAAAATTTTAGCTAGTGTTTTTACCCACTCTAATGATAGCCAACTCCTTTTTTTGGGCTTTGCATAAAGTAAGAAATTCATGTGTCCCTAATGTATTCCAAATGGGCTTGTCTTTCATTGGAATTTATTTCAACTGGTTGACTTATGAATACAGATTTCTGATAGGCTCAGATATTTCAAAGATGATCTGTTTTAAATCCTTACTAAAACAGGAGTGACATTTTCTTGCA
Source organism: Oryx dammah (assembly GCF_014754425.2). Classification (NCBI taxonomy): domain Eukaryota; kingdom Metazoa; phylum Chordata; class Mammalia; order Artiodactyla; family Bovidae; genus Oryx; species Oryx dammah. The sequence goes on from NW_024072385.1 coordinate 4,173, forward strand.
GTCTTAAATAGTCTGAGAGAAAACAAAGACTTTAGTTGCATTCAAATTGTAGAAATGTATTAGTCTATACAATTACAATTTAGTAACTTTTCAGTATACATGTTATGCTTCAACTGAACTGTTCACCAATAAAAGTTGCAGTGCTTAACATATAAGCCTATTCTAAACATCATAATCTTTTATATATTGTAAAATATTTGAAATGCATCCCCCTAGTATATCTCCTTTTCACCTCAAAATATCAAGATATGTTTGTCTGTCCCCTCTCTCATTTGTCCAATTTCAAAACATACTCATCCTAGTGACTAAAACTTTATATGTGTGTGTGTATATATATATATGTGTGTGTGTGTGTGTGTGTGTGTGTGTGTGTGTGTGTCTGTGTATACATATATATATAATTCATGCTAGTATTTCAGTGAAATCCCTTTTCTTTTTATTGAATCAGTTATTCATTCATCAAACACATTTTAGTAACCACATACATAGTATTATTTTAGAGACCAGGAATTGAAAAAAAAAAAAAGTGAGTTTTGGAAATGGTTTAAAAATGTAATGGATTTTGTAAAGCAAGTTGAACTCTCTCTATGACATATGAAGTGGAAGTCACTGATAAATGCAGAAAGTCTTGTGGTTTAGATGTCAGGCAACTGTTGAAGTAGAAGAATATTTATAGCTATTTCACTCCTTTCACATTTATCCCTTCTAAATTTTAGTTTTAAAAGTACTTCTTCATGAAATAAACAAATATTAAGATCAAAAAGAAAAAGCTCAAAATTTACTTTCTGGAAGGGAGGAAAGAGAAAGAGAGGGCATTTAAATAACTGCATTGCAACAGGACAACATATGCAATGTAGAGAAAGTCAAGATACCATAGTAACAACATAGTAGCTGACTGGTATGGAAGGGAGAATTGAAAGACTCAATATAAGAGGCCGTCAGCTTCATACTAATGGTTGTAGTCACACACTAGGTATAGAATACCCTTGCTTTTCTGTGTTGTTGTGTCAATATTCTCATGGTATGAATGAATACTTGAGTTCTGAAAATGAGAAATAATCTCAAACAGTTGAAGCAGATTGCCTACTGAGCACTGGCTAGAGATAAACTGGAAAGGCTTCTTAGACTAGGTATAAGGAAGTATTGTTGTCCTGGAGGATAGAGACAACTTCCCCCACTAGGAAGTTCACATGGAGGAGGGGCTAAAATAGCAGCTGAGCCTCAGAGGACGTGTGGTTAAGGAAAATGAGCTGAAGTCTTTTCTCATGGCTATGCAAACTGTGGAGCTACACCTCTGCTTATGGCTTAGTAAATTCGGTGCCTTTAAAA
>NW_024072386.1:0-5498 GCF_014754425.2 Oryx dammah
CCTTGGGCTGCAAGGAGATCCAACCAGTCCATTCTAAAGGAGATCAGTCCTGGATGTTCATTGGAAGGACTGATGCTGAAGCTGAAATTTCAATACTTTGGCCACCTCATGAGAAGAGTTGACTCATTGGAAAAGACCCTGATGCTGGGACGGATTGGGGGCAGTAGGAGAAGGGGACAACAGAGGATGAGATGGCTCGATGGCATCACCGACTGTATGGACATGAGTTTGAGTGAACTCTGGGAGTTGGTGATGAACAGGGAGGCCTGGCGTGCTGCAGTTTATGGGGTCACAAAGAGTCGGACACGGCTGAGCGACTGAACTGAACTGAATAAGAATAACAAAAATTTACTTTATGGAGCTGTTCAAGTAAATTTTTGAAGTTTATATGGAAAAAGAAACATAAAAATAGCATAGCCATGAGACTTCTAAAAAATGAACAATGAAGGATGACTTTTAAAACATACTACAATTCAGTTCAGTTCAGTTCAGTCGCTCAGTCGTGTCCAACTCTTTGCGACCCCATGAATTGCAGCACACCAGGCCTCCCTGTCCATCACCAACTCCCGGAGTTCACTCAGACTCACGTCCATCGAGTCAGTGATGCCATCCAGCCATCTCATCCTCTGTTGTCCTCTTCTCCTCCTGCCCCCAATTCCTCCCAGCATCAGAGTCTTTTCCAATGAGTCAACTCTTCGCATGAGGTGGCAAAAGTATTGGAGTTTCAGCTTTAGCTTCATTCCCTCCAAAGAAATCCCAGGGCTGATTTCCTTTAGAATGGACAGGTTGGATCTCCTTGCAGTCCAAGGGACTCTCAAGAGTCTTCTCCAACACCACAGTTCAAAAGCATCAATTCTTTGGTGCTCAGCCTTCTTCACAGTCCAACTCTCACATCCATACATGACCACAGGAAAAACCGTAGCCTTCACTAGACGGATCTTAGTCGGCAAAGTAATGTCTCTGCTCTTGAATATACTATCTAGGTTGGTCATAACTTTTCTTCCAAGGAGTAAGTGTCTTTTAATTTCATGGCTGCAGTCACCATCTGCAGTGATTTTGGAGCCCAGAAAAATAAAGTCTGACACTGTTTCCACTGTTTCCCCATCTATTTGCCATGAAGTGATGGGACTGGATGCCATGATCTTCATTTTCTGAATGTTGAGCTTTAAGCCAACTTTTTCACTCTCCTCTTTCACTTTCATCAAGAGGCTTTTTAGTTCCTCTTCACTTTCTGCCATAAGGGTGGTGTCATTTGCATATCTGAAGTTATTGATATTTCTCCTGGCAATCTTGATTCCAGCTTGTGTTTCTTCCAGTCCAGCGTTTCTCATGATGTACTTACAAGACTTCTGTAATTAAAAGTGTGATATTGATTCTTGAATAGATATAAAGAGAAAGTAGTGGGAGAGAATAGAAAGCTCACAAGTAGATGAAAAATCATATGGAAATACAGTAATGAAAAAGATAATATCTCATTGGAATGTCAGATTGTGAGGGAAAGCAAAGAAGTACAAAGAAAATGATGGGGATACATAAGATGAACATAGGAGATATCTTGTGGGTACTCATATTTGGGACGATTTTAGCATCAACAAAAAGTCATGGTATTAATGTATTTTAGCATATTGAATATAAAAACAGCATGTTATCAACAATGGACAAATAAATAGTATATACAGAAGTTCAATGGTAAGAAGGGAAACCTCTTTATAGATGAGCATATACTAATTTGTAGAAGAAAAAATAAAATGAGAAAATCACCATTTGTAACACCAGTGTCAATAATTGATTCACACAAGGCATATCAGTGGTTGTGAAAAGCTAATGGGTAAAACGTTTTGAGGAAACAGGACATTCACATAATCTTAAGTACCATCTCACAGATCACTTATCAACTACAAAAGATAAACAGTGCAGTTAAAATAAGATCTGGTAGACATTATCAAGTGATCCAACTGACCACCACTAATAATGAAACAAGATGATATTATGTATATCCTCATGAGATACTGGGGGAAATGCACAATGTCACCTGTGTAGAATTCTTCCCCCAAACTCTAATCGTGAGGAAACTATCCGGCAAATTTAGAATATGACGCTAAAGAGATATGACAACCAAATGTAATGTATAAATTTAACTGATTCTAGTTTCTTTAAATTTTAAGGACAATTGGAGAAGTTTCAGTGTGGACTCTATATGAATAATACTTTATATCTGTGTAAAATTACTTGTGTATGATAATAGTTGGAGAAGGCAATGGCACCCCACTCCAGTACTCTTGCCTGGAAAATCCCATGGATGGAGGAGCCTGGTAGGCTGCAGTCCATGGGGTCACCAAGAGTCGGACACGACTGAGTGACTTCCCTTTCACTCTTCACTTTCATACATTGGAGAAGGAAATGGCAACCCACTCCAGTGTTCTTGCCTGGAGAATCCCAGGGATGGGGGAGCCTGGTGGGCTGCCGTCTATGGGGTCACACAGAGTCGGACATGACTGAAGTGCCTTAGCAGCAGTATGATAATAGTTTTGTGTTTATATATTATTAGAAAGTGTCCTTGCTCTTATGAGAGTTTGGGGAAAAAACACTTAAATTCTTTGAAAATGTTATTTCTGCTTTCTTCCACTGAGAAATAAATGTTAGGATTTCATTTACCCTTGCATATTAAACCTAGTCATCTTTTTTACAAAGTTTTTTATAGTTAAGTTTTAAGCTATTTAAAGGGGAAACGTGAATATTAATGTAAAAAAAGATTTATTTTATAAGTATGTTTTGTGTGAAACACAAAATACTTTGGTGTAATACAGTTTGAGATCTGTATGCATAAATCAATGTTACTCTACATCCCAGTCGATGTTGTTTCAGTTCAGTTCAGTCACTCAGTCATGTTCGACTTTTTGTGACCCCATGAATTGCAGCACACCAGGCCTCCCTGTCCATCACCAACCCAGAGTTCACTCAAACTGATGTCCATCGAGTTGGTGATTCCATCCAGCCATCTCATCCTCTGTGGTCCCCTTTTCCTCCTGCCCTCAATCCCTCCCAGCATCAGAGTCTTTTCCAATGAGTCAGTTCTTTGCATGAGGTGGCCAAAGTACTTGAGTTTCAGCTTTAGCATCATTCCTTCCAAAGAACACCCAGGGCTGATCTCTTTAGAATGGACTGGTTGGCTCTCCTTGCAGTCCAAGGGACTCTCAAGAGTCTTCTCCAACACCACAGTTCAAAAGCATCAATTCTTCGTGCTCGCTTTCTTCATAGTCCAACTCTCACATCAATACATGACCACAGGAAAAACCATAGCCTTGACTAGATGGACCTTTGTTGGCAAAGTAATGTCTCTGCTTTTGAATATGCTATCTAGAGTGGTCATAACTTTCCTCCCAAGGAGCAAGTGCCCCTTAACTTCATGGCTGTAGTCACCATCTGCAGTGATTTTGGAGCCCCCCAAAATAAAGTCTGACACTGTTTCCACTGTTTCCCCATCTATTTCCCATGAAGTGATGGGACTCATGCCATGATCTTAGTTTTACGAATGTTGAGCTTTAAGCCAACTTTTTCGCTCTCCTCTTTCACTTTCATCAAGAGGCTTTTTAGTTCCTCTTCACTTTCTGCCATAAGGTGGTGTCATCTGCATATCTGAGGTTATTGATGTTTCTCCTGGCAATCTTGATTCCAGCTTGTGCTTCCTCCAGCCCAGCGTTTCTCATGATGTACTCTGCATATAAGTTAAATAAGCAGGGTGACAGTATACAGCCTTGATGTACCCCTTTTCCTATTAGCATGTGATATATCCCTATGAGGAATCCTCACTTGAAGAGGTTGTCATGCAGCTCAAAAATTGCTATTGAAACCAATAGCAAGACTTTGTTAATTAATATAAGTACAAGATATTCTTTCTACTGATAAGTGTTGTCAAAATATGCAAGATTGAACAGGCCCCGAAATCCTTGCCTTATCAGAATCCAGGAAGCTCAGTAACCTAATACCATCAGAGAAATACCCAAGATCTAGAACTCCATGTTCTTGTGTTGTACCCCTACTTCCTGGAGGAATTTGTCAATTGCTCTGGCCGGGGTGGGGGGTAATCTGGCTTCAGGGTGTCACTGTGACTGCCTCAGAGTCAGCATGACAAACTCAAAGTGTTTGTTTAATGTGCTAAGAGAGAGTGGAACTTCCCCAAGTTTTCAAAACAGGTTGTATAAATATTTTTTTGTTTGCTAATAAATGTAAGTATATTTGGCACAGTAGAACTTGCTATTATTATTGAGTAGGACTTGCTATTATTGTAACATACAGAAATCTGGCCTTTTTCCTTCATTAGAAATTTATGAAATACAGAAAAGGAAAACAGAACACCCATGATTTTCACATCTATAGACAAACACCATTAAGACATTCATGTTTTCTATCAGATTTATAATTTGTAGGTACTGAATTGAGGATGTGGTATAGACCGAAAGCCCCCACTGACTTCCAATCTCTGGAAGCTACAGATGTTGACTAAAGGAATTGATAGCAATTAAATTGTTGTTGAGTAGCAGTTTAACTTAGGTTTGTTTGATTCATGAATTATGGGTGATTTTCATTTTTTTGCTTCATGTTTTTGTTTTACAAGGTTTCCACAATGGCTATTAGGTTGACACTCAGATTTGTTTATATTTTTATCTTTTGTACAACAGGCTGGTTCCAAATAGGAAAAAGAGTACGTCAAGGCTGTATATTGTCACCCTGCTTATTTAACTTATATGCAGAGTACATCATGAGAAACCCTGGGCTGGAGGAAGCACAAGCTGGAATCAAGATTGCCAGGAGAAACATCAATAACCTCAGATATGCAGATGACACCACCCTTATGGCAGAAAGTGAAGAGGAACTAAAAAGCCTCTTGATGAAAGTGAAAGAGGAGAGCGAAAAAGTTGGCTTAAAGCTCAACATTCAGAAAACTAAGATCATGGCATCAGTCCCATCACTTTATGGCAAATAGATGGGGAAACAGTGGAAACAGTGTCAGACTTTATTTTTGGGTGCTCCAAAATCACTGCAGATGGTGACTACAGCCATGAAGTTAAGGGGCACTTGCTCCTTGGAAAGAAAGTTATGACCACCCTAGATAGCATATTCAAAAGCAGAGACATTACTTTGCCGACTAAGGTCCGTCTAGTCAAGTCTATGGTTTTTCCTGTGGTCATGTATGGATGTGAGAGTTGGACTGTGAAGAAGGCTGAGCGCCGAAGAATTGATGCTTTTGAACTGTGGTGTTGGAGAAGACTCTTGAGAGTCCCTTGGACTGCAAGGAGATCCAACCAGTCCATTCTGAAGGAGATCAGCCCTGGGATTTCTTTGGAGGGAATGATGCTAAAGCTGAAACTCCAGTACTTTTGCCACCTCATGCGAAGAGTTGACTCATTGGAAAAGACTCTGATGCTAGGGATTGGGGGCAGGAGGAGAAGAGGACGACAGAGGATGAGATGGCTGGATGGCATTACTGACTTGATGGA
>NW_024072387.1:0-5496 GCF_014754425.2 Oryx dammah
GTTAACAGTGTTTCAGAAGCCTCTACCATAGCTCAATCCACTTTTGTGTGATGATGACAGAAGGCCCAGAGACTGGCAGTTGAGCTACATAACTGAACAGGGGACCAAGGCTCCGAACCCCAAGTCAGGTCTCTTCCGACTAAGAGACGAAGTCTCAGGGCAGCAAAATGTCTTAAAAATTATTGCATGCCCATGTCCATGTGAACCTCCTAGTCCTGACTAAGTCTTTTCCAGTCTCTGTGGCAACAATGCCCTGCAGACAAAGCGACTGAGAGGTCATTCCAAGAGAACTCTATCAGAACACTCTCCCTTGCTGAGCTGAAATCTGAAGGCTGTGACTTCCACCACTTCTAAGACTGATATAAAGAAAAGTTTGCAGCTTCCCAGACACACATCCTCTGTGTGTGTGTGTACACACATCCTTTCTGTAACCATGTAACCTTAGGCACATCACTTAATATCTCTGAGTCAGTTTCATAAAGTGTGATTAACAATAATGCGCAGGCAGAAAGTAGAGGATTCAATGGGATAACATACAAAGTCCATGTGCTTTGGAACGTACTAAGGTGTGGGTTGTTACTAATGCTGTTTGCTTTCCCTCTCCCCTGACTTCCCCTACACTGTACTAATGTTAAATAAAACAAAAACACCAGGGCTCCCTGGTGGCTCAGTGGTAAAGAATGCACCTGCCAATGCAGGAGACATGGGTTCAGTCCCTGATCCAGGAAGATTCCACATGCTGCGCAGCAACTAAGCCCGTTGCTGCAACTACTGAGCCCGTGCTCTAGAACTCAGGAGCCGCAGCTACTGAAGTGCAGACTCCTAGAGCCCGTGCTCTGCAACAAGAGGAGCCTTCACAGCCAGAAGCCCGTGCACTGCAGCCAGGAAGCGGCCCCCACTCACAGCAGGGAAAGCAACCCTGTGCAGCAGCAAAGACCTAGCCCAGCCAAAACTACATACAAACACGCATAAATTACTTTTAAAGAAACACCAAATAGCCTCAAAATATTTGAAGATCTCTATGATATGCACCCATATCCCAGTTCACTTTTCCAACATGAGTCAGCTGGGAGGTATCTTCTCAGTGAAGACCCTCTCTTCGGGACCCTGAGCAGAACCCAGGGTGGATACCCTTTGGGGATATGATTTTCCTCCTCTTTTCTCTTTTATCCTCTATAGAGTCAAGCGCAGAGCCTGACTTCCCTGCGCCTGTAAGACACGGCAAAGATGAAGTTTTTGAGAGAAAGGAGTCAAAGGACAGGACACAGGCCAATGCTAAATTCACTGATACTGGCTCTCATTATATTTTCAGACGTTATCAAGTATCACTTGTGAATACTTATGTGTAGGTATTTAAGGTGCTCATAGCTGCCCAGACAAAATCTTAGCATATGATGCTAAATGCCTTGATGTATTAAGCATGGTCCAGGAACAAACCTCCGTCTTCAGTTTTAGAAGCCTGAAGTATGGGAACATAAAATAGATCTAGAGTTTTGTCGTCATATCCTGGAAGTTCTGATGAATGAATGATAATAGAAAATACAGAGAGTCTAATACGGTCATTGGGCTTCCCTGTTAGCTCAGCTAGTAAAGAATTTGCCTGCAATGCAGGAGACCTGGGTTCAGTCCCCTGGAGGAGGGCATGGCAACCCACGCCAGTATTCTTGCCTGCAGAATCCCATCGACAGAGGAGCCTGGCAGGTTACAGTCCATAGAGCTGCAACGAGTCAGACACAGCTGAGCAACTAAGCAGAGCACACAGCCCAGCAGGGTGGTATCACAGGAAATCATCCTGCCACACTTCTACTGGCAAAATGTGTTCTCAGCAGTGCTGCAGGCTCTGCAGTGCCTAATTTCCCTAGGGCAGACTTTGAAGGGCTGAGTAGAATATTCCGCATCTTGCTCAGTTCCACTGTTGCTCCCTGGTACTTGGTCATAAAGAGAGAAACATAATTGTAGGGGGTTATCTACAACTAGGAGATGACATACCAAGACTGAAAGGCAGAGGATGGGACTCAAAAATTCTTAGGTGTGAATTAGATTTTCCAAATACAACACTTAGCTGCATGTGCCCTGAACTGTGAGATAGAAAGACTGAACAATTTTGCAGTCATATACTGGAGGTTCTGGGAAATGATTCAGCAGCACCCCTCTTACCTACCCCCAAACCAAACCATTTACCACATCCCGTACAGACATGTTAAGAAAACGCATAACCCTAGACCCCGAGTGAGATGGGAGGAGAAAGAGACCATTCACTCCACAAACTTAAGGTGAGACCTTTAGGTCTTGTGAGAGCAAAATGCTGTGGGGGAAAGGAAATGGTCTGGTGGACAAAGATACCGGGGAGATAAAGATTCAAGTGGGGAGTAGAGGGTGGGGGTGTCTTAAGTGTGTTTCAAGGTCACATCAAAGGCACCATCACAACACAAAACTCTTCTGCCTCATTCCCATTCATAAACACAACAACTGGTTTTTCAGGTTCTGTATTTTCATATTTGCCCCCCAGTTTGCTGGGGGTAGGCACACTGTTCTCACTCAAGACCACTTCTTCTCTCCTTTCCTCTATAATCTTCTTCCTACTCATCACTCCAGATATCTAACCAGTCAAGAATTTTACTGAATTATCTTCAATGCAAAATCCAGACCTTACTCTTTGTAGGCTAAAGAACGATTAGAGTAGGCCACAAGAAAAAATTAAAGGGTGTTCTAGTGTTTACCCAAACTCTGGAAATCCCATAGAAGTATATCCTCCCTGCACACATTTTCTCTCCACATCCCTGCCTCCCCAATTCATCATTATTACAGAGACAAAAGAGAAGTACCCCTTCCCTACTCTATCACATAACTTAGATTCTCCTTCACTGACAGATCTTTCCTTAAAACAGTCTTTGATCTTATACTAGCACCCCAGACATTCTGACTATCTTCCTACACTCCTAATAGAAATGCAGGGATAACTCCTGAGGCATGAATCCCTTCTCAACAACGTGAATGAGACTCATGGTCGATCAGCTGAGGCCAAGTTCTGAACCCTTATGCCTATAGGTTCTTGTTTTAGGTATAACAAGACAACGATCAGGCTCAGGGAAACTGATTTATAGCAACAGACTCAAATGTCATGCATGAATGTAAGAAGGGGATGATGTGGCAATATCATATCATTGTCACTGCCTGCAAGAGATGGCCAGGCTGACTTCCAGTAGGCGCTAATTATGAGAGGTTAAAGTCCAAGGGGATTACCCATTTTGAGCCAGGCATGACATTATTTTGCGTGTTGGGGGAAAATATCTGGCTTCAAAGGATAAACTCAAAGAGAATGTATGATCCAAAGGAACTCTTCCATTATAAATGGTAGCCATGGAGGTGCCTTTAATTTCTAAGAAAACCAGAGTCATACATTATAGATATGGACAGAAACTTTTATTATTCAGCAACCCCTTAACATTTCCCCAGAATATAGAGGGAACAATATAGGAAAAAACAATAGAGAAAGTGGTCAAGTTTGTAGAGTTACAGATAAGTTCACAGACTTTACAATCAGATCTCTCCACTCTTTCAAGCTGAGTGAAGTCAGAAAAGCTGCTTTACTTCTCAGTGCCTTAGCTTTCTGATGTGTGACACGAAAGACATAGCCGTGCTAATGCAGAGGGTTGGAGTGAGGACCCCATGATCAGTGATCAAAAACCGTAGCCAGCATTATAGCATCAGATATAATTTCCTTCATTGGTTCAGTGGACTGAAGCGCCTTTTCCAGAGGATATTTTTTTATTATTACTTATTTTACTTAGACACAGAATCTTACAGTTTCAAGCCATAAATGGTTTTTACTATCTCTTATCGAGGCTCCCTTTGGTCACATCTAGGAAGAAATTTAGCCTCTCCACTGAGGCTTTTTCCAGGTAGAGGGTCTTTCTTAGGAAAGTTCCTGAGTCATGATCTTTTCCACGTGAAAAATATTCTCAAATGGTTCTGTACTTACAGAGATTGAGCAGCCTTCACAGCACAACTAAACAGAGATAAGGTAACAGAGATTTCAGGGACAGCACAAGCTAGGGATATAGTACTTGCAAAAATAGTTTGGAAAAGTCACTAGACAGATGGATGAAGGCACCTCTCAACAAACAATACAGTGCTTGGGGGATGGAGATAGTGTAATTCCCAGAGTACAGTACTGTATTCAAAATCTCCAGTTTTAGAGGATTGGGATGAGGGGTGGTGGGAGGGAGGCTCAAGGTGAAGGGAATATATATATATGAGTATATATATATACTTATAACTGGTTGGCATTGTTGTATGGCAGAAATCAGCACAACATTGTAAAGCAATTATCTTCCAATTTTAAAAAATCCAGTTTTCAATGAAAATAAGCAAATACAAAGAAATAAGAAAGTAAGATCTATTCATAGAGGGAAGAAAAGGGAACTTGATAGAAAACAACTTTGAGGATAATTAGAAAAGGCAGAGGAACCAGAGATCAAATTGCCAACATTTTCTCTGTCATAGAGAAAGCAAGAGAGTTCCAGAAAAACATCTACTTCTGTTTCACTGACTATGCTAAAGCCTTTGACTGTGTGGAAAATTCTTCAAGAGATGGGAATACCAGACCATCTTACCTGTCTTCTGAGAAACCTGTGAGAGGGTCAAGAAGCAAGAGTTAGAACCTTACATGGAACAACTGACCGGTTCAAAATTGGAAAAAGAATATGACAAGGCTGTTTATTGTTACCTTGCTTATTTAACTTATATGCAGAGTACATCATGTGAAATGCTGGACTGGACGAATCACAAGCTGGAATCAAGATTGCTGGGAGAAATATCAACAACCTCAGATAAGATGATACCACCCTATGGTAGAAAGTGATTAGGAACTTAAGAGCCTCTTGAAGAGGGTGAAAGAAGAGAGTGAAAAAGGGAGCTTAAAACTCAATATTAAAAAAACTAAGATTCATGACATCCGGTCCCATTACTTCATGGAAAATAGAAGGGGAATAGGTGGAAGTAGTGACAGATTTCCTCTTCTTGGGCTCTAAAATCACTGTGGACTGCGGCCATGAAATTAGAAGATGATTGCTTCTGGGCAGGAAAACTATGACAAACCTAGACAGTATATTAAAAAGCAAAGCCATCACTTTGCTGACAAAGGCCTGTATCGTTAAAGCGATGGTTTCTCCAGTAGTCATGTACAGATGTCAAAGTCGGACCATTAAGAAGGCAGAGAGCCGAAGAATTGATGCTTCCAAACTGTGGTGCTAGAGAAGACTCTTTTGAGTCCCTTAGACAGCAAGGAAATCAAACCAGTCAATACTAAAGGAAATCAACCCTGAATATTCATTGGAAGAACTGATGCTAAAGCTGAAGCTCCAATACTTGGGCCACCTGATGCAAACAGCCTGATGAAAAGACCCTGATACTGGGAAAGATTGAAAGCAGAAAGAGAAGAGGGTGACAGAGGATGAGATGGTTGACTAGCATTGGATTGAATGGACATGAACT
>NW_024072388.1:0-5491 GCF_014754425.2 Oryx dammah
TTTTTCACCATTGAGGATAATGTTTGCTGTGGGTTTGTCATATATAGCTTTTATTATGTTGAGGTATGTTCCTTCTATTCCTGCTTTCTGGAGAGTTTTTATCATAAATGGATGTTGAATTTTGTCAAAGGCCTTCTCTGCATCTATTGAGATAATCATCTGGTTTTTATTTTTCAATTTGTTAATGTGGTGAATTACATTGATTGATTTGCAGATATTGAAGAATCCTTGCATCCCTGGGATAAAGCCCACTTGGCCATGGTGTATGATCTTTTTAATGTGTTGCTGGATTCTGATTGCCAGAATAGAGACCAAAAGAAAGCAAGAGTAGCAATACTCATATCTGATAAAATAGACTTTAAAACAAAGGCTGTGAAAAGAGACAAAGAAGGCCACTACATAATGATCAAAGGATCAATCCAAGAAGAAGATATAACAATTATAAATATATATGCACCCAACATAGGAGAACCGCAATATGTAAGACAAATGCTAAGGTAAGGTAAAGTTGCTCAGTTGTGTCCAACTCTTTGCGACCCCATGGACTGTAACCTACTAGGCTTCTCCGTCCATGGGATTCTCCAGGCAGGAATACTGGAGTGGATTGCCATTTCCTTCTCCAGGGAATCTTCCCGACCCAGGGATTGAACCCGGGTCTCCCACAATGGAGGCAGACGCTTTAACCTCTGAGCCACCAGTGGGTTCTTTAAGACAAATGGTAACAAGTATGAAAGGGGAAATTAACAGTAACACAATAATAGTGGGAGACTTTAATACCCCACTCACAGCTATAGACAGATCAACTAAACAGAAAATTAACAAAGAAACGCAAATTTTAAATGATACATTAGACCAGTTAGACCTAATTGATATCTATAGGACATTTCACCCCAAAACAATGAATTTCACCTTTTTCTCAAGTGCGCACAGAAACTTCTCCAGGATAGATCACATCCTGGGCCATAAATATAACCTTGATAAATTCAAAAACATCGAAATCATTCCAAGCATCTTTTCTGACCATTATACATTAAGATTAGATGTCAATTACAGGAGAAAAACTATTAAAAATTCCAACATATGGAGGCTGAACAACACGCTTCTGAATAACCAACAAATCACAGAAGAAATCACAAAAAGAAATTAAAATATTCATAGAAACAAATGAAAATGAAAACACAACAAGCCAAAACCTGTGGGACACTATAAAAGCAGTGCTAAGAGGAAAGTTCATAGCAATACAGGCATACCTCAAGAAACAAGAAAAAAGTCAAATAAATGACCTAACTCTACACCTAAAGCAACTAGAAAAGAAAGAAATGGAGAACCCCAGAGTTAGTAGAAGGAAAGAAATCTTAAAAATTAGGGTAGAAATAAATGCAAAAGAAACAAAAGAGACCATAGCAAAAATCAACATCCAAAACCTGGTTCTTTGAAAGGATAAATAAAATTGACAAACCATTAGCCAGACTCATCAAGAAACAAAGAGAGAAAAATCAAATCAATAAAATTAGAAATGAAAATGGAGAGATCACAACAGACAATACAGAAATACAAAGGATCATAAGAGACTACTATCAGCAATTATATGCTAATAAAATGGACAATGTGGAAGAAATGGACAAATTCTTAGAAAAGTACAACTTTCCAAAACTGAACCAGGAAGAAATAGAAAATCTTAACAGACCCATCACAAGCACGGAAATTGAAACTGTAATCAGAAATCTTCCAGCAAACAAAAGCCCAGGTCCAGACAGCTTCACAGCTGAATTCTACCAAAAATTTTGAGAAGAGCTAACACCTATCCTACTGAAACTTTTCCAGAAAATTGCAGAGGAAGGTAAACTTCCAAACTCATTCTATGAGGCCACCATCACCCTAATACCAAAACCTGACAAAGATGCCACAAAAAAAGAAAACTACAGGCCAATATCACTGATGAACATAGATGCAAAAATCCTTAACAAAATTCTGTTTCTTCATTTTCATCTGGGAATAATTTTTGTAAATGCAAATGTATGTGCCATATGTATATTCGTTCCTTTTTATATATGTAGCACTTACTTTTAGTATGCAACATCTTAAAAATATCTCATGTTAATCCATATATATCTCTTAATTTTTCTTATCCTGCACAATGCTTCTTATAAATTTAAAGTTAGTATGTTGATTCCTCTTCATGCAAACCCTCCCCCCACGAAAAATAGACTCATTAACAAAACTCAAAAAACCTTGTTAGATGCAGTTCTTGAGATTTGGGGGGGGGGGGGAGAAGGTGGGGTGGAAATACAAACATATTTATTAAGTTGGGCAAAAGTAATTGTGGCATTTGCATTGTGAAAATTTGCCATTTGATATTGGAGTACATTTTTAAATATGCTTATATTATATGCATCATTTTAATGCACGTTTTTCACTTTATGTTTTTTGCTAATGACCTATTACTTGCTCTGCATTTTAAATTTATTTTAGACTAGGGAAATGATGTTAGACAAAAAGCAAATTCAAGCTATTTTCTTATTAGAGTTTTAAATGGGTGTTAAAGCAGCAGAGACAATTCACAACTCAGCAATGCATCTGGCCCAGGAACTGCTAATGAACAGTTCCGGGGCAGTGGAGGGCAGTGTTGGTTGAAGGAATTTTGCAAAGGAGATGAGAGGCTTGAAGATGAGGAGCTTATTGGCTGGCCATTAGAAGTTGACAAAGATCAATTGAAAGCAATCATCAAAGCTGATCCTCTTATAATTACACAGGAAGTTGCTGAAGAACTCAAAATCAACCATTCTATTGTCATTCAGTGTTTAAAGCAAATTAGAAAGGTGAAAACTTTCAATACTTGGGTGCCTTATCAACTGACCAATAAAAAACAATTATTGCTTTGAAGTGTCATCTTCTTTTACTCTGTACAACAACAATGAACCATTCCTCCACAAATTGTGACCTGCGACAAAAAGTGAATTTTATATGGCAACTGGCAACAACCAGCTCAGTGGCTGGACTAAAGAGAAGCTCCAAAGCACTTCCCAAAGCCAAACTTGCACCGAAAAAAAAAAAAAAAAAAAGTCATGGTCACTGTTTGTTGGCCTGCTTCTGCTCTGATCCACTACAACTTTCTGGTTCCCAGTGAAATCGTTACATTTGAGAAGTATGCTCAGCAAATCAGTGAAGTGAAGTGAAATGAAATGAAAGTCGCTCAGCTCTGTCTGACTCTTTGTGATCCCAAGGACTGTAGCCTGCCAGGCTCCCCTGTCCATGGGATTCTCTAGGCGAGAATACTGGAGTGGGTTGCTACCCCCTTCTCCAGGGTATATTCCCAACTCAGGGATTGAACCTGGGTCTTCTGCATTGCAGGCAGATTCTTTACTGCCTGAACCACTAGAGAAGTCCCAGCAAATCAATGGCATGCTCCAAAAACTGCAATGCTTGCAGCCGGTATTGGTCAACAGAAGGGGCCCAGTTCTTCTTCAAGATAATGACCGAGTGCACCTCATGCATACAATTTTTCAAAAGTTGAATGAACTGGTGTAAGTTTTACCTCATCTGCCATATTCAGCCTGACCTCTTGCCAACTGACTACCACTTCTTCAAGCATATCCCTTCAACAACTTTTGCAGGGAAAACACTTCGACAACCAGCAGGAGGCAGAAAATGCTTTCCAAGAGTTTGTGGACTCCCCAAGCCCAGATTTTTACATACAGGAATAAACAAACATATTTCTCATTGGCAAAAATGTGTTGATTGCAATGGTTCCTATTTTGATTTATAAAGATGTTTGAGCCTACTTATGTTGATTTAATAGTCACAGTCTGAAACCACAATAATGTTTGCACTAACCTATTTTATTATGACTCATTGCAATTTCTATTTAAGATATCACTGATCCATGTAGCATAAATTATTCCCTGTCACTTTGAGGGTAAACCCATCCCACTCAGTGTTTCATCAGTAACTTTGGTACCTCTGTTTGCAAGGTGGAGTTTTGGTTTAATCTGTAGTGCAAATTCTCATTGCTTTGTAGGCAAGGAAGTTTCCTATTGTAAAATCTCATCTTTCCTCTGCAAAACCAGACAATCTGAAGTCCAGAGGAGCACAAAATCCTTCAAAAATTTAAGCAAGCTAACTTGCTTCTGAAATCTGAGTTTGAAACTCCAAAATAAAGAGTTTGTGTTTTTGTTCCTTCTTTCTCCTTCTTTCTTTCTTTTTCTTCTTCTTATTTGTCTACTTTCTTTATTGATTCATCCTGAGAACTTAAACAATGCTTGGCCCACAGGAGGTACTCAATATTTGTTGAATTGATTAGATAAAGCTTTGGAATTAGACTACTATATTTAAAATTGATATCCAACAAGGACCTACTGTATAGTACAAGAAGCTCTGCTCAACATCCTACAGTAACCTAAATGGGAAAAGAATTTGGAAAAGGATAGATATATGTACATGTATACCTGAATCACCTTGCAGTACACCTGGACTAACACATTGTTAATCAACTATATTCCAATACAAAATAAATATTAGTTTTGCTATTGATTGAGATATTTACCTATTAGAAAGATTGCCTTGGTTTATTTGAAGCCAATGATCTTTGCATATACTTTGGGCTATTGTGCTATAGTTTATATTCACATCATAAACCAGTTAGTGAGGTCACTTTAGTTCTTATATTTACTTTAGAAATTATGGACTGCAAGGAGATCCAACAAGTCCATTCTGAAGGAGATCAACCCTGGGATTTCTTTGGAAGGAATGATGCGAAAGCGGAAACTCCAGTACTTTGGCCACCTCATGCGAAGAGTTGACTCATTGGAAAAGACTCTGATGCTGGGAGGGATTGGGGGCAGGAGAAGAAGGGACGACTGAGGATAAGATGGCTGGATGGCATCACTGACTCGATGGACGTGAGTCTGAGTGAACTCCGGGAGATGGTGATGGACAGGGAGGCCTGGCGTGCTGCGATTCATGGGGTCACAAAGAGTCGGACACGACTGAGCGACTGGATGAACTGATGCATAACAGAATTTACAATTTTGACCTTTCAAAGTAGCACTAAGTTAATTCACATTGTTATGCAAACATTACCACCATCCATCTCCAAAACTTTTTCAACTTTCCAAACTGAAATTCCACAGCCGTTAAACAAAATTCTTCACTTTCGCTCACTGAGCCCTAGGCAGGGAAACCACCATTCTATTTTCTGCCTATGAAATTTGACTGCTTTAAGTGCCTCATGTAAGTGGAATCATACCATTTCTGTTATTTGGTGATGGCCTTTTTAACACTTATTATAATTTCTTTCCCTCATAAAATGCTTGGGACATTTGTTGAAAATTATCTAAATACATATAGGAAGATTTATTTCTAAACTATCTGTTTTACTCCATTAGTCCATCGTCCATCTTTATTTCAACACTGGGGCTGTCATTACCATAGATTTGCACAATATGTTTTATAATCAGGAGGTATGAGACTCCCAATCTTCTCTTCTAGATTG
>NW_024072389.1:0-5491 GCF_014754425.2 Oryx dammah
GACCCCCTGCAGGCAGAGAGCACAGTGATGTCAGTTCACCTGAGTGTGGCCTGTGCCCCCTAGTGCCCCGCCAGGCCCCTCTCAGCTGACCTCTGCCTGCCAACCTGAGGGCCGTATGTCTCCCCATGTCCCAGCTAGCCACGATCACTGATCTCTCCCCTTGCAGAGGCAGCGTGCTAAGTGCTTCCTATGGACTGTCTGTTCATCCTCGCAGTGACGCCAAGAGGTCAGGGCTGTCAGCACTCCCATTTCACAGATGGGAAAACTGAGGCATAGTGGGATTGGTAACTGCCCTGATCTCAGCAGACAAGTAGCGAATGGAGCCAGATGTGGACCTCGGCCATCTGCCTGCAGCCCGTGTGGACTTTGCCCCTCTTCTAAACCCCCGCACGCCGGGCAGCCGTGCTGTTGGGAGCTGGGGAATCATCCGTCAGCTGGCCCTAGTTCCCACATCTTTCCCGAGTCCCTCGGCCACACCTCCCGTTCCCGAGTGTCCCTCCCGTCTGTCCCACACTCACTCCTTGTCACCGTCCCGTCAGAGGAAGGGAAGGAGCCTCGCTGAGTCTGGAGGACACAGAGCCCCCAGCCCCGTGCAGGACCCCTCACTGTGGCTCTGAGGATCCCTGCCCCTCGGCCCTGCTCACACACAGGGCGGGGTTCTCTAGGGGGGAGGGTGTGAGGGGAGGCGTGTCTTTGCCGCTCACAGGGGTGTGTGTGCGAGTCCACCCACCCTTGTCTGGGCCCCTGGCCCCCTCACCTCTGGTGGACAGGGCCACGCAGTTGCCTCTCCCATTACCAGGCTGCCCTCGGGCCCAGTATCCAAAATTCCAGCGACTCCCATCGGTCCAACGAAATGTTTTGTATATGGACTAGAGAAGAGAGAGGCTGGGTCAGAGGACGGAGGTCCAGGAAGACAGGTGCTGGGGCTCCTGAAAGTCCCCTCAGCATCCCTTCCAGATGTCTATAATCTCCTCTCCTGAGTCACCTGGCTCGGACCCCACCATACAGACCCATCCCCGAACATTTCCAGGCAGTGACAAGTAACAGCAAACTTCGCTTCCAGCTCTCACACAGAGCAGGCTTCTCAGACTTCACTGAGCAGACAATCTCCTGGCGATCTGGTAGAAATGCGGATCCTGATTCGGGAGGTCTGGGGTGCAGCCCAGGATCCTGTATTTCTACAACTACCAGGTGATGTTGATACTGTGGTTCCGGGACCACATCTGATAGTGCTTACTCAGGCACAGCCCCCAGGTCACTCTGAGAGAAGGACCCCCTCAGAGATGAAGACACCGAAATATGGAGGCAGGCATACGGCCAGTAACGCACAGAGCTGGGCATGAGCTCTACTTCCTGACTCCAGTGATTTGCCGATAAATGTTTAACAGTAAGCTTTGGTGGAAAGTATGAGGCAGAGGGAAGAAAGAAATGTGATTTGTAATAATTGTCCATTTCTCTGTTGTAAATGCATCCACCATGGCAGATTTCAAGCTGCAAGCAAGAAGCCCCTGAACGTGGGTGAGGAAGAGAAGCGCTCAGTCATCACGTCTCCTAAGTCAGCACAAGCCAGCTTCCGGGCCAGGATGAGGCTCGATGGGGGCAGGTGGTCCCTTGAGGCTCTCAGAAACGACTTCCCTGATGGTGCAGTGGTGAGGAAGCTGCCTGCCCTGCAGGGGCCATGGGTTCGATTCCTGGTCCTGGAAGATCCCACATCCCTCAGAGCAACGAAGCCTGAGAGCCAGAACTACTGACCCAGGGCTCTAGAGCCTCTGACAGCGACTGTGAAGCCCCTGCACCCTCGAGCCCGCGCTGCGCAACGAGAGAAGCCACCCGGTGAGAAGCCCGCGTCGCGACTGGAGATCAGCCCCTGCTCGCTGCAACTAGAGGAAGCCTGCCGCAGCCATAAATAAATAAGAATTTTCTTAAGAGAGTGAATGGATTTTACAGTATTAAACCAACAACAACAACAAAAGACCTTCTGATACCAGGAAATTGGCCCTTCATTTACCCAGAGCTTGATGATGACGCCAATCCAGACCTTTGCTTGTTTGATCCTTCTGGCCCAGCGTGAGATGCGATTATCGAAGAGGAGGTTGTGGATGGAGACGAGGTTGCCTCGGTAGCACTTTCTGCAGATGCTCTGTACAGAGAATGGTGGGGTAGAAAGTTCACTGTTTCTGGCAAGTTCCTGAGTCTGCAAACCCTTCTTAAGGAGCAATGCAAAGAAATCAAGGAAAACGATAAAATGGGAAATACTAGAGAACTCTTCAAGATAATTGCAGATATCAAGAGAATATTTCCTGCAAGGATGGTCACCATAAAGCACAGAAAGAGTAAGGACCTAAGAGAAGCAGAAGAGATTGAGAAGAGGTGGCAAGAATACGCAAAACAGCTACACAAAAAAAAGTCCTAATGACCCAGACAACCGTGATGGCGTGGTCACTCACCTTCAGCCAGACATCCTAAGGGTGAAGTCAAGGGGGCTTTGGGAAGCATTACTACAAAGAAAGCTAGTGGAGGTGATGGAATTCCAGCTGAGCTGTTTCAAATCCTAAAGGAAGATGCTGTGAAAAGTGCTGCTGCTAAGTCGCTTCAGTCACGCACAGAACATTTGGCAGCAAATTTGAAAAAACTTCAGCAGGGACCTCTTCAGCAGGACTGGAAAAGGCCAGTTTTCATTTCAGCTCAAAAGAATAGTGAATAGTGAAGTCGCTCAGTCGTGTCCGACTCTGCGACCCCATGGATGGACGGTAGCCCACCAGGCTCCTCTGTCCATGGGATTTTCCAGGCAATAGTCCTAGAGTGGATTGCCATTTTCTTCTCCAGGGGATCTTCCTAACCCAGGGATCGAACCCGGGTCTTCCGCATTGTAGACAGACGCTTTACCATCAGAGCCACCAGGGAAAGAATAGCAGTCCCAAAGAATGTCCAAACTGCTGTACAATTGCCCTCATTTCACATGCCAGCAAGGTGAAGCTCAAAATCCTTCAAGCTGGGCTTCAAGAGTACATGACCGGAGAACATCCAGAAGTACAAGCCAGGTTTAGAAAAGGCAGAGAAACCACAGATCAAACCATCAATATCTGTTGGATCCAGAAAACATCCATTTCTGCTTCATTAACTAAGCTAACGACCTTGACTGTGTGGATCACAACAAAGGACTGTGGAAAATTCTTCAAGAGACAGGAATCCCAGACCACCTGACCTGCCTCCTGAGAAGCCTGTGTGCAGGTCAGGAAGCAACAGTTAGAACAGAATATGGAACAACTGACTTGTTCCAAATTGGGAAAGAAGTAGGACAAAGCTGTTTATAGTCACCCTGCTTGTTTAACTTGTATGCAGAATACATCATGTGAAATGGTGGTCTGGATGAATCACAACCTAAAATAAAGAATACCAGGAGAAATACCAACAACCTCAGATATGCAGATGAGATCATTCTAATGGCTGAAAGTGGAGAGGAACTAAACAGCCTCTTGATGATGTGAAAGAGGAGAGTGGAAAAGCTGGCTTAAGACTCAACATTCAAAAAACTAAGATCATGGCATCAGGTCCCATCACTTCATGGGAAGCAGAAGAGGATAAAGTATAAGCAGTGACAGATTTTCTTTTCTTGGGCTCCCAAATCACTGTGGAGGTGACTGCATCCGTGAAATTAAAAGACATTTGTTCCTTGGAAGGAAAGCTATGACAAACCCAGAGCATATTAAAAATCAGAAACATCACTTTGCCAACAAAGGTCCCTTTAGTCAAAGGTATGGTTTTTCCAGTAGTCATGTGTGGATGTGAGAGTTAGAACATAAAGAAGATTGAGCACCAAAGAACGGATGCTTTCAAATTGTGCTGGAGAAGAGTCTTGAGAGTCCTTTGGACTGCAAGGAGATCCAACCAGTCCATCCTAAAGGAATTCAAACTTGAATATTCATTGGAAGAACTGATGCTGAAGCTGAAGCTCCAATACTTTGGCCACCTGATACAAAGAGCTGACTCATTGGAAAAGACCCTGATGCTGGGAGGGATTGGAGGCAAAAGGAGAAGGAGTCGGCAGAGGATGAGGTGGTTAGATAGACTCAATGACTCAGTGGACATGAATCTGAGCAAACTCCGGGAGACAGAGAAGGACAGGGGAGCCTAGTGTGCTGAAGTTCGTGGAGACAAAAGGAGCTCTCCTGTGTTAGCTAAGCCTTCTCTACAGCTCCTATGTGGGACCGTGCATTGCCATCTTACACGTGAAGACTCAGGAGCCGGGAAAGGTGAAGCGACTTGTCCAGATGAAACAGCTGATGAAGGCAGCTCCAGGAATTAGCACAGGTACACCTCACCCCAAAGCTTTTTATCTAAGCCAGTGGGTCTCAAAGTGCAGTCCCCAGACCAACAATAACATCAACTGGGAATGGGTTATAAACATAAACCCTTACACCCCAGATTTGCTAAACCTGAAATTGAGGGGATGCACTCCAGAGACCTGTGTTTTAATCAGACTTCTGATGCATCCTGGGACTTCCCTGGTGGCTCAGATGGCAAAGAGTCTGTTTGCAATCTAGGAGACCCAGGTTTGATCCCTGGGTCATGGAAGAACCCCTGGAGAAGGAAATGGCAACCCACCCCAGTATTCTTGCCTGCAGAATCCCATGGACAGAGGAGCCCAGTGGGCTATACCCCATACGGGCACAAAGAGCCAGACTCTGTTGAGTAACAAACACATTCTGATGTATATTATGCTTGGAGAACCACTCGTCTAAATAATAGCGAACAGAAGGTTGGATCCACTCTGTCTCCCCCACACCCAGACCAACACA
The DNA here is from genome assembly GCF_014754425.2 of Oryx dammah. Lineage (NCBI taxonomy): Eukaryota > Metazoa > Chordata > Mammalia > Artiodactyla > Bovidae > Oryx > Oryx dammah. Next base: position 4,800 of record NW_024072389.1, read on the forward strand.
GCAGCCTCCTTGCCACTTACCTGAGCTTTCCTAAATATGTTCGGTGCTTGCACCATCAGGTAGCGGCAGCTCTTGCATGCAGGGGTCCCCAGGAGCTGCACTGTCTCCTCTTCCTTGGGGCACTGCACGTCCTCATCTAAGTCATCTGGGTCTAACACTGAGTCCCCCTCATCGCCGTGGGCGTCCTCGGCCTGCTCTCCCCCCGACTCAAGCACCTCACCACTCAGGGCCAGCTCTCCTTCCTGCCCCCCTGAGCCTTCCAGATCATGGCTCAGGTCTGCTTGTGTCTCCAGACTGCCCATAGAGGGGGCATCCTTCTCTGCAAAAAGAAATAACCTGCCATCAGACCAGGTACCACCTTCCTCCAGGACCACGGACAGCTCTGATGGCTCCACTCAGTCTTCCTAGGGACCCCGTCTGGAACCAAAAATGCGAAGGGTCCCTTGGGGGTTGGTTGGGCCAGAATTCTTGCATCACACACACAAATGCATGAGAACCTGATGCCAGCTGACACCACGTGCGGGTAATTTGGGAGTGAGAGATGTGAGAAGCCCTCCTCTTCACAGGTGGGTGTTTTTCCTTGCAAAGGAGCCCTGGGGAAAAGTTCAAGTCACAGCTCCGGGTTCAGGAGAAATCTAACTAGAGAGGGGCTGGGGCAACTGAAGAGGGGCCTATGGCCCTGGACCCGCAAG
>NW_024072390.1:0-5488 GCF_014754425.2 Oryx dammah
AGTTAGGTGACGGACAGGGAGGTCTGGCGTGCTGCAATTCATGGGGTTGCAAAGAGTTGGACATGACTGAGCGACTGAACTGAACTGAAAAAGAATACATTTGAATCAGTTCTAATGAAATGGATGAAACTGAAGCCTATTATACAGAGTGAAGTAAGCCAGAGAGAAAAACACCAATACAGTATCCTAAAAATAGCTGTGAAAAGAAGAGAAGCGAAAAGCAAAGGAGAAAAGGAAAGATATAAGCATCTGAATGCAGAGTTCCAAAGAATAGCAAGAGATAAGAAAGCCTTCTTCAGCGATCAAAGCAAAGAAATAGAGGAAAACAACAGAATGGGAAAGATAAGAGATCTCTTCAAGAAAATATTTCATGCAAAGATGGGCTCGATAAAAGACAGAAAAGGTATGGACCTAACAGAAGCAGAAGATATTAAGAGGACGTGGCAAGAATACACAGAAGAACTGTCGAAAATAAGATTTTCATGACCCGGATAATCACGATGGTGTGATCACTCATCTAGAGACAGACATCCTGGAATGTGAAGTCAAGTGGGCCTTAGAAAGCATCACTATGAACAAAGCTAGTGGAGGTGATGGAATTCCAGTGGAGCTATTTCAAATCCTGAAAGATGATGCTGTGAAAGTGCTGCACTCAATATGCCAGCAAATTTGGAAAACTCAGCAGTGGCCACAGGACTGGAAAAGGTCAGTTTTTTTTCCAATCCCAAAGAAAGGCAATGCCAAAGAATGCTCAAACTACCACACAGTTGCACTCATCTCACACGCTAGTAAAGTAATGCTCAAAATTCTCCAAGCCAGGCTTCAACAATATGTGAACCATGAACTTCCTGATGTTCCAGCTGGTTTTAGAAAAGGCAGAGGAACCAGAGATCAAATTGCCAACATCCGCTGGATCATCAAAAAACCAAGAGAGTTCCAGAAAATATCTATTTCTGCTTTATTGACTATGCCAAAGCCTTTGATTGTGTGGACCACAATAAACTGTGGAAAATTCTGAAAGAGATGGGAATAACAGACCACCTGACTTGCCTCTTGAGAAATCTGTATGCAGGTCAGGAAGCAACAGTTAGAACTGGACATGGAACAACAGACTGCTTCCAAATAGGAAAAGGAGTATGTCAAGGCTGTATATTGTCACCCTGCTTATTTAACTTCTATGCAGGGTACATCATGAGAAACGCTGGACTGGAAGAAACACAAGCTGGAATCAAGATTGCCAGGACAAATATGAATAAACTCAGATATGCAGATAACACCACCCTTATGGCAGAAAGTGAAGAGGAACTAAAAAGCCTCTTGATGAATGTGAAAGAGGAGAGCAAAAACGTTGGCTTAAAGCTCAACATTCAGAAAACGAAGATCATGGCATCCGGTCCCATCACTTCATGGGAAATAGATGGGGAAAGAGCAGAAACAATGTCAGACTTTATTTGGGGGGGGGGGCTCCAAAATCACTGCAGATGGTGACTGCAGCCATTATATTAAAAGACGCTTACTCCTTGGAAGAAAAGTTATGACCAACCTAGACAGCATATTCAAAAGCAGAGACATTACTTTGCCGACTAAGGTCTGTCTAGTCAAGGCTATGGTTTTTCCAGTGGTCATGTATGGATGTGAGAGTTGGACTGTGAAGAAGTCTGAGTACCGAAGAATTGATGCATTTGAACTGTGGTGTTGGAGAAGACTCTTGAGAGTCCCTTGGACTGCAAGGAGATCCAACCAGTCCATTCTGAAGGAGATCAACCCTGGGATTTCTTTGGAAGGAATGATGCTAAAGCTGAAACTCCAGTACTTTGGCCACCCCATGAGAAGAATTGACTCATTGGAAAAGATTCTCATGCTGGGAGGGATTGGGGGCAAGAGGAGATGGGGACGACAGAGGATGAGATGGCTGGATGGCATCATTGACTCGATGGACATGAGTCTAATGAACTCTGGGAGATGGTGATGGACAGGGAGGTCTTGCGTGCTGTGATTCATGAGGTCACAAAGAGTCAGACACAACTGAGTGACAGAACTGAACACATATGTATGGAATTTAAAAAGATGGATAGGGAGGGAGTTGGGAGGGGGGTTCATGATGGGGAACACATGCACACTGGTGGGGGATTCTTGTCAATGTATGGCAAAACCAATTTAAAAAAAGGTATATATACAGTGGAATATTATTCAGCCATAAAAAGAATGAAATATTGCCACTTGCAGCAACATAGATAGACCTAGAAAAAATTTTACTTACTGAAGTAAGTCAAATAGAAAAATACAAATACTATATGATATCACATATATGTTGAATCAAAAAAAAATAATACAAATGAATCTATATATGAAACAGACCCACAGAGAGTGAAAATAAGCTTATGGTTACTAAAGGGGAAAGGGATCAAGGAAGGGTTAAATCAGGACTATGAAATTAACAGACACAAACTAGTTCACATTAAATAGGTAAGCAAGAAGGATTTACTATATAACACAGGGAAATACAATCAATGTCTTACATTAACCTATAATGGAAAATAATCTGAAAAATATAAATATATAACTGAATCAAATTACTATACACCTGAAGCTAACACAATATTGTAAATTAACTATACTTCAATTAAAATTTTAGACAAAATAAAATAAAGTCACTAAAAGCCAGTTTTTAATGAGTATCCACTATATGTCTGACACTGAGTTGTAAGCTATCCATGAATTATCTCACTTAGTCTTTTTCATAACACTGTGAGTTTAGAACTATTGTTATTATGCTCATTTTTCAGATGAAAGTGTTGAGGTTTAGAGAGATTAAAAAAACTGCTCCAGAAATTTGATATGAGAAAAAAAATAAATAAAAGAATTTCTCATCTTTAAATAAATAAATAAATAAATAACAGAATGATCACTGTTCATTTCCAAGGCAATCATTCAATATCACAGTAATCCAAGTCTATGCCCCAACCAGTAATGCTGAAGAAGCTGAAGTTGAATGGTTCTATGATGATCTACAAGACCTTCTAGAACTAAAACCAAAAAAAAGATGTCCTTTTCATCTTGGAGGACTAGAATGAAAAAGTGGGAAGTCAAGAGATACCTGAAGTAATGGGCAAGTTTGGCCTTGGACTACAAAATGAAGCAGGGCTGAGGTTAACAGACTTTTGCCAAGAGAACACACTGGTTATAGCACACACCATCTTCCAAAAACAGAACAGACGTCTCTGTACATGGAAATCACCAAATGGTCAGTACCAAAATCAAATTGATTATATTCTTTGCAGTCGAAGACGGAGAAGACATACTCAGCAAAAGCAAGACTGGGAGCTGACTGTGGCTAAGATCATGAACTCCTTATTACAAAATTCAGACTTAAATTGAAGCAAGTAGGGAAAGCCACTAGATCATTCAGGTATGACCTCAATCAAATCCCTTATGATTATACAGTGGAAGTGACAAATAGATTCAAGGGTTTAGATCTGATAGAGATCCTGAAGAACTATGGACAGAAGTTCGTGAAATTGTATAGGAGACAGTGATCAAAACTATCCCCAAGAAAAAGAAATGCAAAAAGGCAAAATATTTGTCTGAGGGTATCTTACAAATAACTGAGAAAAGAAGAGAAGTGAAAGGCAAAGGAGAAAAGGAAAGATATACTCATCTGAATGCAGAGTTCCAACGAATAGCAAGGAGAGATAAGTAAGCCTTCCTAAGTGACCAGTGCAAAGAAATAGAGGGTAACAATAGAATCAGAAAGACTAGAGATCTCTTCAAGTAAACTAGAGATACCAAGGGAACATTTCAAGCAAAGATGGGCACAATAAAGTATACAAATGGTATGGACCTAACAGAAGCAGAAGATATGAAGAAAAGGTGGCAAGAATACACAGAAAAACTATACAAAAAAGATCTTCATGACCCAGATAACTGAGAGGGTAAAAGGCAGGAAGACCAGGGGTCTCCAAATGGAGGAAATAGCCTGCAAGTGTCTGTCAGACATTTTTATCTCTCTTAAGCAGCAGGAGGAAACAAACTAGCAATATTTGTTTCCTTCTCTGTACAAATTTAAAAGGAGGTTTCTCTTAAAATACTGTGTTGCCATAATGACACCTGGTTTCACCTGAAGTTAACTATTCTCAGACCTAGAGATAACCACTGCCTTTTTCTTATGCAAATGTTTGTCTTAAGCTATGCTAATATATTATGCATTTACCCCAAACTCTGTCTTCAAGTCGGTTCTGCCTTTTGGCTCAGAACCTACTTGACAAACCAGTATGTTATACTCAGATATTGTTCCTCTAATGTATGTAAATGAAACTATTTGTATGGTGATCTGCCCTTCTTCAAGATTCAAGTTAATCATTTTATGGCCCAGGATGAACCATTTGGTGCCAAGATTATCCCAAAATACATCTTATGGGAGAGGGGCCTAGTGCCATTCTGAGTTTTAAGACATTCCTTTCTTTCATTAACAGACTGCTAGTGACTATATAACATCCAGCTGAAGACTAGCAGGGGGGCACTCTTTCTGCCCCCTTCTGATGCCTACATCAGAAGCTTTCTCTATCTCCTTTATACTTTAATAAAACTTCATTACACAAAAGCTCTGAGTGATCAAGCCTTGTCTCTGGCCCCAGATTGAATTCTTCTCCTCCAGGGGCCAAGAATCCCAGCATCTTTGCGTGATTCAACAACAACCTTTCATAACCATGATGGTGTGATCATTCACCTAGAGCCAGACATCCTGGAGTGTGAAGTCAGATGGGGCTTAGAAGATATAACTATGAACAAAGCTAATGGAGGTAATGGAATTCCAGTTGAACTACTTCAAATCCTAAAAGATGGTGCTGTTAAATTGTTGCACTCAATATACCTGCAAATTTGGAAAACTCAGCAGTGACCACAGGACTGGAAAAGGTCAGTTTCCCTTCAAATTCCAAAGAAATGCAACATGAAAGAATGTTCAAACTACCACACAGTTGTGCTCGTCTCACACACTAGCAAAGTAATGCTCAAAATTCTCCAAGCCAGGCTTCAACAGTATGTGAACCGTTAACTTCCAGATGTTCAAGCTGGATTTAGAAAAGGCAGAGGAACCAGAAATCAAGTTGCCAATGTCTGTTGGATCATAGAAATAGCAAGAGACTTCCATAAAATCATCTACTTCTGCTTTATTGATGATGGCAAAGCCTTTGACAGTGTAGATCATAACAAACTATGGGAAATACTTCAAAGCATTGGAATACCAGACCGCCTTACCTGCCTCCTGAGAAATTTGTATGCAAATCAAGAAGCAACAGTTAAAACTGGACATGGAACGACAGACTGGTTCCAAATTGGGAAAGGAGTATGTCAAGGTTGTATATAGTCACCCTGCTTATTTAACTTATATGCAGAGTTCAGTTCAGTCAGTTCAGTCGCTAAGTCGTGTCTGACTCTTTGCGACCCCATGAATTGCAGCACGCCAGACCTCCCTGTCCGTCACCTAACT
>NW_024072391.1:0-5488 GCF_014754425.2 Oryx dammah
GTGCCTGATGAACTATGGACGGAGGTTCATGACATTGTACAGGAGACGGGATCTTTACCATCCCCATGGAAAAGAAATGCAAAAAAGCAAAATGGCTGTCGGGGGAGGCCTTACAGATAGCTGTGAAAAGAGGAGAAGTGAAAGGCAAAGGAGAAAAGCAAAGATACAAGCATCTGAATGCAGAGTTCCAAAGAATAGCAAGAAGAGATAAGAAAGCCTTCAGCGATCAATGCAAAGAAACAGAGGAAAACAACAGAATGGGAAAAACTAGAGATCTCTTCAAGAAAATTAGAGATACCAAGGGAACATTTCATGCAAAGATGGGCTCTATAAAGGACAGAAATTGTATGGACCTAACAGAAGCAGAAGTTATTAAGAAGAGATGGCAAGAATACACAGAACTGTACAAAAATCTTTACGACCCAGATAATTACAATGGTGTGATCACTCACCTAGAGCCAGACATCCTGGAATGTGAAGTCAAGTGGGCCTTAGAAAGCATCACTATGAACAAAGCTAGTGGAGGTGATGGAATTCCAGTTGAGCTATTTCAAATCCTAAAAGATGATGCTGTGAAAGTGCTGCACTCAATATGCCAGAAAATTTGGAAAACTCAGCAGTGGCCACAGGTTTCCACATATAAGTGATATCATTTGATATTTTTCTTCTCTGTCTGACTTACTTTAACTGATTATGATAATCTCCATGTCCATCCATGTTGCTGCAAAGGGCATTTTATTCTTTTTATGGCTGAGTAATATTCTACTGCACATATATAACATATTTTCTTTATCCTTTCATCTGTTGATGGACATTTAGGTTGCTTATGTTGCTATGAACATTGGGATGCATATATCTTTTCAAATTAGAATTTTCTGTAGATATATGCCCAGGAATGGGGTTGCTGGATCACATGGTAAACTTAGTATTTTTCTTTAAATGAACTCAGTTTTTCCTTGAATGTTTACAAGAGAAAATTTATAACTACAAGAAATGGAAGACTACCATCTCTAGCCATAAGGAAGGCAACTATATATATCAAACCAACAGAAAAGCAATATCAAACTCTGTTTAGATCCTGTGCCTACCTGGCCTCTCTGTCTAAAGCGGGCTTTATCCTTGTTTAAAGGAATATGGCAACATTAGGTACATTTGGTCATTATAGGATTAACTGAGATTCTCTCCTTGACATCAGAGGGGTTGGGAGAGAATAGAAGAGACAGCGATGTTCTAATTTTTGAACTTCAGTGCTCTTCTGTGTCTTGTCTGGATGCCAGGTAAAATACACCCCATTCCACCTAAAATAATCTAGAATACCACACTGTAGAAATATGTGTATCCCACATTTTGGGAAATTCTGGTTGAAGTGAAAATGAGAAACATCACAGGAACAGATACACCTAACCTTAGTCAAATTTCAAGGTCCTTCCTCCCTTTCTTCGATATATGAAATGTTCAGAATAGTGCATAAAACATAATGATATAGCTTAAAGCATAATAATAGAATTGAACATTGAAATAACCACCAACCAAACCAAGAAATAGATAAAATAGCCAAACCTGCCAACCACACCCCATACCCTTTCCCCTAAACAACCTATCCCTTCCTTTACCACCAAAGGGAACCACTGATTTTTTTGAAAATCATTTTCTCATCATAGTTGTATCTGCAGTTATGGTTTAGTTTTGATTTGTCAACTTAAAGGAAAAAAATAACATAGGAGTTATGAGTTTTAGTTTGATTCAAGGACATTATTGAGGACTATAGCCTGGGAAACACCTCTCAGATTGTCCTGAGGAACTGCTCTGACGAGCGGGGGAAGGAGTCGATATATATGAGAAATTTTTGCCTATGAAAAAATGGCAAGCATACATCTTTGTAAAAGTTTACTGCTCATCAGGAAGAACGGCTATCTCAAGCTAATCATTTTAGTTGCTTTTCTATGTATGGCTCATTGGAATTATTCCTGAGGTGTGCATCTTAACAGTCTCAAAGAGCCAGCAGTGAGTGGGGGCTTGGAGTGAGATGTTAGTTCTCTTGAACCTGGGTAGCCTGGTTGAAAACCAGTAATCCTAGCTGCTAACCCACCAGGGGCTACAGGCTAGAAACAAAATTCCCCTGGCTCATACCCTTTTTGCGTAGTTTTGATCCCTGGGTTTGGAAGATTGCCCAGAGGAGGAAATGGCAACCTACTCCAGTATTCTTGCCTGGAAAATCTGATGGACTGAGGAGCCTGGTGGTCTACAGTCCATGGCGCCTCATAGAGTTGGACACAACTAAGCAAATGAGAACATACCCTCATTGAAAATTGCATTTCTCAAGGATGTAAAAATTGTAAAAACAGGTATAAATTTTATTATTAGAGACACAGCAAAGGTGGGGAGAGCACTCAGAGAAATTGCTTAGTTAAGACAGAGGCAAGGCCGAGACGCACACCTGGAGAGAAAGGTGCAGACATCCCCCTAGGGAGGAGGAACGCAGTAAAGAGGTGGTTAAATCATTTACAGAGGGCAGTTCTTCTGGGTCTTTGTTTACCTTTGGCAAATTATCTGGTTTCTTTTCCCATGCCTGACCTGCCCTAGGACCCTCCCCAATATGTGTGTGCAAAATTTTTCCAAAATGGACTCCAGCCCAGAGGCCTATGGGGGGCTTTGGCATCACCTATTCTGGGGTGGTGCCCCTCTTTTTTGACCCCCAAGAAGCCTTTTATGCACATGTGCAATGTCTCCCTTGCCCCCAGGATGGAAAATATATGGATCTTTTACTCAAACAAGGGTTTAGCCCCTCTCCATTCCTGCCACGACTGTTATCTTACAATGTCCTCAGGAGACAAAGCCTGACTATTTACTCTGTTTCTGTTATTTGTTTCAAAGTGCAAACAGAAGGCTGATAGTAAATGCCTAACCTGAAGCCCACCTAATCTCTTGTCTCTGGAAATGTAAATGGGAGACTTGTTGTAAGTATCTGGTCTGAAGCCCATGTTTTTGCTGCCCAAAGAAATGTAATCAAGAGGACAGTTGTAAATGGAGCCTGGAGTCCATCTATCTCCTGCCTTACTGTCTGAAAGCAAAAAAAAAAAAAAAAAAAAACACAGTGAAGGACTTCCCTGATGAGTTAGATGGTAAAGAATCTTTCCACGATGCAGGAGACCCGGGTTTGATCCCTGGGTCAGGAAGATCCCCTGCAGAATGGAATGGCTAGGAATTAACTGAATAGGGACCCATTTATCCAAAATATAAAATCCCTCACCCTGTTTTTTCCATCATGAATTCCCCTGAGGACACACTGTTGTTAGATGACTGCAGTAGATTTCGGTTTAAACCTCTGTATAACTGGATGGTGAGTTCTCTCTGTTCCTTTGCCGCTGTTGTTGTTACAGTCTCTCCCATTTGTGGTCATAAGTTCAACCAAAGTTTGGGAGGCAGCATCTCATGGCAAATTTGTGCCACGGTGCTAGGAAGTCTTCTTCCTAGGTCAAATGAGGATTCCATTGATAGGTCATTTGTGTGCCTTGTCTGGATTAGGTCATGTTAACAACCTAAAACTTCTCTGGGTCACTTGTCTTACTAGTCTATAATGATCCAGGAAATGTTTCTCCACTGTTACTCCTTCTCATATCTAGAGTTGTTGCTGCTTAGTTGCTAAGTCGTGTCAGACTTTTTTGCAATCCCATGGACTGTAGCCCCCAGGCTCCTCTGTCCATGGGATTTCCCAGACAAAAATACTGGAGTCGGTTGCCATTTCCTTCTCCAGAGGATCTTCCCAACCCAGGGATGAACTCCTGTCTCCTGCATTGGCAGGCAGCTTCTTTACCACTGAGCCACCAGAGTTGTACCACTACAATTAATTTTATGGAGAGCTACATATGTGATCGATTGCCTCAGGACATTTAATCATCATTAATTTGGTCAGAAAACTGGTTACCTATCAGGTAACCTAAGAAACAACAATCTTATAAGACAGACAGGATATAAATAATACAGCTAGCTAGTACATTAAAAAGGTCATAGAACAGCAGCGAGAGAAAGAAGAAGGAAAGGTTTATTAATTGTGGCAAGTAGGGAGAACACAAAGATATTCCCCAAAGCAGCTTCCTCCCAAAAAGCAAAATCGGGAAATTTTTACGCTAAGGGTACATGCTTATTCATGGAAGGGGCTTGGGCGATGGACAGAGTTCAAGATGTAGTTGATTGAAATAATGAGGGTCCACAAAGGCCATCATACGTGCCTTAGATTCCAATCTGATGGTTGAGCGCCTTAGGAGGAGGATTTAAATTCTTTAAAAACTGCTCAAGATAGTGGCTTCAGGCTAATTTTTACCATTGAAATAGGATTGGGAGTCTTTATCAGTTCAGTTCAGTTGCTCAGTCGTGTCCTACTCTTTGCGACCCCATGGACTGCAGCATGCCAGGCTTCTTTGTACAAGCCATGGAGTCTTTATACCTGATTTCTTACATTTACAATTGTTACTTCTCTTGTCTGATAAGTTTGCCCTTCTCCTGAGATCATTACTACCAAGACCTGTGCAAGGGAAAGCACTGTGTCCAGGCTTACATGACAAAATGGCTTTGGGCCAAGACAGATCTCTCATGTCAGAGAAGAGATTTAAGTCTCTCTGGTTCTCTTGCTCCAGGAACCCCTACGCAATCTGGGTATACCATCCACAGATAGAGACGTATCAATAACATACATACGACAAGTAAGCAGGAGCAGAGATCTCATAATTTCAAAACTTACTCATGTATCAGGTATTACCATATAAGACTAATTTATAAATGGGCTTTCCAGGCAGCACAGTGGTGAAGAATCCACCTGCCGATGCAGGAGATGCAGGGGACTCCGATTCAGTCCCTGGGTCAGAAAGATCCCCGGAGATGGGGATGGCAACCCACTCCGGTGTTCTTGCCGGGGAAATATCCCACGGACAGAGGAGCCTAGTGGGCTACAGTTCACGAGGCTTCAAACGAGTCAGACACAACTGGGCAATTCAGGACAAACACAAACAACAAATCAACAGACCCCGAAATCTCATATGCGTGCTTGGTGGCTCAGTCATGTCCGGCTCTTTTGCAACCCCATGGACTGTAGCCCACCAGGCTCCTCTGTCCATAGGATTTCCCAGGCAAATATACTGGAATGAGTAGCCATTCTTTTTTCCAGGGGATCTTCCTGACTCAGGGATCAAACCCAAGTCTCTGGCATTGCAGGCAGATTCTTCACCATCTGAGCTACCAGGTATAGTATATTGTAATATAAAAATATATAAATATAAATATATTATATATTATAATATAAAACTAATTTATAAACACCAGTTCAAATAAGTTTATCTTCTCAAATGGCTAAGGCTTTTACTACGTGCAGAAAACACTTTTAAGATTTGTATTCACCTTGACAAATCCCTCCCAAACATTTCTTTTCCATGGGGATCTTGATCCCTGTCTCCTGTACAATGTCATGAACCTCCGTCCATAGTTCATCAGGCAC
>NW_024072392.1:0-5488 GCF_014754425.2 Oryx dammah
GATATCGTCTTCCGACCGCGGATCGGACACCCTGACCAAGCCCCCCCTCCTTGGGTAAAACCTTTTTGCCTCAACAGGGATTTTCTACCCCTCAGGTGTTGGCGACACATGTAAGAAAAAAAACCCCAAGAATCTCAAGGAGCCTGAACCAACGGCGCCGCTATATACCCCATCTTACAAGGGAAATTGTTAGGAGAAGCACACTGATTGAAACCGCCCCACCCTGGCCAGGCACCATAGTAACTATTTGCATGAGTTGTTTTAAGCCTCCACCAACCGGACGAGTTCGGGAAAGGTTTAAAGGAGACACCGCCTGTACATTGCGAGCCACGCGGCAGAGCAGTTCTCCTGGGTTTCCTTACCCTGCTGCTCTCCACCCGGGTGCCCTTTCCCAATAAAATCTCTAGCTTTGTCAGCACATATGTCTCCTCGGACAATTCATTTCCGAGTGTTAGGCAAGAGCCCAGTTTCGGGCCCTGGAAGGGGTCCCTCTTCCTGCAACAAATGGTGACTCTGGTGGGATTCTTCTTCACCGAGACTGACATCCTGACCACTCGGGGTACTCAGGGGCCAGCTTGCCTGCCAATGGACCAGACCCAGCGGCCGCAACTGGGACCCTTTTGTCCCTGGTCTCTTCCTGACGCGGACAACTGGCCAGAGTGCCCCGACCGGTAAGAAACAAGAGACTTTATTGATCTCCCTCCCCTTCCCTCTCTGTCTCCTCTCCTTAACCCTTCCTATCCTTCTCTTTTTTTTCTAGTTCCCTGGTCCTAGACGCAAAAATCTGGTCGAAGGGCCCTCAGCCTGAGTTGAGGATTGGAGACTTATCACTTCCTCTTGGCAGAGAACTCAAATTCTGGTTCTGATTTCTGGTAGGGCCGAGTTCCAGTCCTCCCTTCTCTGAAAGCCCAGGGAAAAGTCCCGTAAGGCCTGGGTATCTGTAGGTGGCAGGAGACGTCTGTAAGGCCACCCCTTTTTGCCCCCTCTCCCGCCTCCTCCCCCTTCTTCTTTCAACCTGGCTTCCTTTCCTCCCTTAAAATCTTTGATGTTACGGAAAGGCTTGGTGGGCTACAGTCCGCAGGTCACAAACAGTATGATATGACTGAGCGACTTCACTTTCACTTTGATGAGGACTGCCGGGTTTATATATGTGTGTTTTAACTCTGTGCTCTGTGTAGTGATTTTTGATGGCCATTTTGCTTTGTCTGGCCACCATGTGGTTTAGACCTGCCGCCATTTGTTAGAACTTTATTTTCTTTCCCTGTGCCTTGAGACCAGGGCTCTTAAAAACACTTATCTAGACCATCTCTAACTCCTGACACTGGAAAAAAAAAAAAATATATATATATATATATATAAATGAGATATGAGCTTTTAGATAAACTCTATTAAGAATAATTATGCTTTAAAAATGTCTGTCTAAAATAGTCTGTCCAAATTGGGGTAACTTAAATTGGGTTGTGCTAAACTAAGTGATAGAAGTTCACTGACTAGCTAGCTCACTTCCAAATAGAGTAAAATTTTAAAACATTTATTACTAAACATTAGTTTCCTCTTACAAAAAAAGCTAAAGAAATTTGGGACTGTTAATGACTAAAAATAAGCTGGCGCAAAAACTTGAGTTTGGCTTTTCTCTTTGTTAAAAAGACACACTTTCTTCAGATGTTAAACTGCATTTGACAATAGATCTAAGTTCATTTGCCTCTTAAATGGTCTGTTCTGTATTTGCCTCTGAAATCCCATATTGTTACTTTGGCTGAGTGAATAGCTGTTGTTTCACAGTGACCTATAGTCCCATCTGACTGAGTGCTCAAAAGCTTTCTGATATTTGTTGACAAAACTTCCTAAATCATTCTATGAAGCACTTTTGGCTTCTAGCTAACCTTGGGGTGCTTCAGAGGGCCCCTGAAGCATCCCAAAGAGAGATATTAAACTGTATTTATTTGGTTGGTTAAATTACATAAAAAGATTATCAAATGAGTAATAAATCTGCTCATATTATAATGTAAGGTAAAGTTACTAATACAGTTATCCTAAAAATTATGGAGTTTTTAACATTCTGATATGTCCTGGTATTTTAATAGAAAACCTGATGACTTCACAAAAATTAGCAAAGAGACTAAATGAACCAGTGAATATGCTTATAACTTTTATGGTTTCTATCTGGAAAGTCATGGGTTTAAATCGTATGTTTTCAGAAAGTAGAGAAAATCTTCCTCTCAAACTAATTATGACAATACTTTGGTAAAATTAAATGTTATAAACAAAACAATTATATTTTCTGACTCCTCTAAAAATTGGAAGTTCTTAGGTTTCAAGTAAGTTTATCAAATGAGTTAGGAAGGTTATCTCACAGATACAAAAGTCTCAAAAAAATTTTTGAGACCTTAAAAAGGGAAAAATTCACCTAGATTTGTTAGGCAAAATCTGTGATAAGCCTTTGGTGTGAGTTTCCCAGCCCTGTTTTATTTTAAAAGTTCAGTCTGAGACTCTATAAATGTTTCAGCAAAATAAAAGCCTATAATCAATTATGGTTATAAAAATCATCAGACCAAAATCAGGGAGAACAGACTTATTTCGCTAACAAACTAGCCTTAATTTGGTTATATTTAATAAAAATAAGGGTAACTTTAAGGAGAAAAAGATATTTCAAAATGTTAAATACCAGTTTGTTAATGGAGGTCTGCATCTAGTAAGACTCATCTCTTAGATAGTTCTTTGCTGTTATGTGATGTTAATGTAAAATTTAATTAAATTCTTAAAGAACACCCTAAGTTTGTTTCTGAAGCTTATCTCAATAATCTATCTTTGGATGAAGATCAGATGCCTCATGACCTGCAACCAGGACTGGAAAAAGACGTAATTTAAGGGACTGTCTCTAACATGGATGGAAGGACTTTTTTATCAGGAGAAACTACACTACACCAGGATGAGAAGACGACGACATCAGAGGTAGACAGCTTCCCCAAGATGCTGGACCTGGTTGTATGATTATTTATGTTTTCTTGACTTCTTAGACCTTTGCATATAAGTCAAATGCTTTTCTATCATAGGCCTGATCCTATGCTAGTTTTAAAAATCAATCCAATTGTTGGGTTTGTGACCAATTACCCATGTCTAGTTCTGGGTTACCTTGGTAAATTTCTCTATTACCAGACTTTAACTGGTTGGCCCTGAGAAAATTTACTTTAAAAAAAAAATTAAATCATACTAAAGATAATCAGTCTAATAACACTAAAAAAACTGGGCTATGTGCCTTATAGATGGTGCCAACATGTAATTTCCCTGGAAGATAAAGATTCTACAGGGCAGACTAAGTCAGATGACCTGAAGATATACGGGGCTACATCTAATAGAAGTTCTTAACATAAGTCTTACTTGTGACTTTACTAATACTGCTGGCTATGTTATTTGTATTTCCCCTGTTTTACAAAATTGCTGTTTCTTACACTGTCAAATGTGTGTGTGAGGCCTCTAATAATAATATATAGTCCCATATGAGATCGATGATGGTAACAGTGTAACTCTAGATATGGCAAGAAGCAACAAAAAGGAATATTTTCCTGGACCAAAAAGCTAGTAAGACAGGTGGTCCAGAGAATTTTAGATACTGTTTCATGGCCTAGTCCAGTAACAGCACATTGAGTGGCCTGTTTACCTGAAAATGGACACTCTCAACACCGTGGGATAAAATGGTCATGCAGTGCCCCTCTCATAATCGTGGTCAAGTTTATGAGCAAAAAGGGCTCTGCCAACTGAAGACTTGACACTCGCCATCTGCATCTATAAAGATTAAATCATGGCCGCTGCAACTGCTGACTTTCAACACCCCTGAAAGGAGTTCAGGGTAAAAATCAGAAATGAGGCACTCTGTGCTCTGCGAAAAACTGGCAAAACAGGCCATCAGATAGTTAAATTTTTTTCAGAAAAAGATTTTATGAGTCCCAATTCTTGCATCTTCTCATATCTAGAAAAACACAGACGTCATTAATGGTAAAATCTGCTTTGGCTATTAAAAGAAATGAGATTAGGATTTTAATCATACGAGACTCAGATCTACAACTTGAAACTCAGAATACTTCCAATTCAGTGCCTATACTCCAAGCTGGGGCAGTCCTATGCCCCATTTTGACAGAAAGTTATCATAGTCATTGTTGCCTAGTTCCCTAAAATTAAAACTGAGCGGGACTCTGTGGGGTTCTGGAATACAGATCTGCTCTGTGTTCTCCATTTCTTATCTGTAGGATATAAACTTTGTTCAGCCTCCTTGGCCTTCCCTGAATTCCAAAGCATAGATTCAAACAATTGCTAATCAGGGAAGGGAGGGGATACAAAAACAAAAACTATCAAAGGTTGGTACAGCCTCCAGACAGAGTCCTGGTTCCTACTCAAAGAAATATGCATAACCATGTCTTTGAGCCCCGACCCAGGTAAAAGATGGTAACTTCAGACTAAACACAGGATTCTTGGAGCACTGCTCTGTTGCCTCACCACCAACCCATCAGAAGGGGTCACAAACCCTGTAACCCTCACCCCAAATGTTGCCTTCTGTTTCCGGGGACCAGAGATGACCATCCTGTTAGGTTTCATGTTTGGCCCTTGTCTATTTCATCTCTGAGAGGGGCCAACTAAATTGCTGCAACTATAAGGGTAAAAGCTGGTTTCAGATGTAAAAACCCCAACTTAGATCAGGTAGAGAGACTTCTGCTCTGCTAGGCAGGCCTACGCCCATGCACAGCAAAAAGAAATTACAGAAGAAAGAGACCTCCGCCCCAATTCCCAAAAAATATCTTGAGTATGAAGTCTCTCAGGGAGCCTATGTGCTGTGTTTAAAAAAAAAAAAAAAAAATTGTCTCAAGATTAATTTGAGTCCTGGTTCCAATAGTCCCTGTGGTTAATAACGCTAATTTCCACCCTGATGGGCCCTCTAATAGTGCTGCTATTAATACTTACTTTTGGTCCATGCATAATAACTAAGCTTGTTGGCTTTGTAAAAGACCATGTCAATACCGTTCAGGTAATGGCACTGAGGCAACAATAGCAGGCAGTGCCTCAGAATAGAGAGGAAGATTCCTCTCAAGGATAAAAAGACAGGGGGGAATGTTAGGACCAAACGGGACAGACTCAGGGGGAGGCTAGGCCGGAGAAAAGCTGAGGCTCTGGGAACTCCCGCAGGCAGTGTAGCTCGACCAATCAGAAAAAATCCCCATAGCCCCGGCCTGCGCCAGACCCGAGCCAATCCAGATAGGGATGCGAGGTTTAAAAGTCCCCCGCGCGCGTATGGTTTAACCAATCAGCTATGCTGTTACAGAAACAACCATCTGTATAAAAGTATATGTGATTCAGAGCTCAGGGCCTTTGTCAGATTCCACTGTGCTGGATGAAACCTAGGCCCGGGCTCGAGCTTGTAATAAACCCCTTTATGCATTTGCATTGCTGTGGACATCTTATTCTCTCAGTTTTGGGGACTCGGACTCTGGGCACAACA